>NW_021900245.1:0-1348 GCF_006229205.1 Suricata suricatta
AAAAAAAAACCAGAGATGACCTACGTGTGCTGCAGACTTCATGCTCAGTAAGTGAAAAGGTTAGTAATACTGATAGCCTGATGGATACCAAGGCATGGCTTATCTAACACGGCCCCACCCAAGAGAAAACAAATGTGGAAATCACAAAGAACAAGGCTCCAAACTGTTCTTGGTACCAGCAGACTGGTAGCACTCTGGAGAGGACGATTTGTAAAGAAACAAAAACAAAAACAATGAAAAACACAAAACCATTACCAACAGAATAGAAAATCATACGTTTGTGAATATTTTATGACACTCCTGGTTGTAACTTATTTTAAATGGAAATAAGGAATCATGGAAACTTATAGAATACCAATCGTTTGGCAGGGTGCATTCATGTGAAACATAAAATCTAAATATGTTGACAGACACAACACAAACAGTCTTAGTGACACTTTGGAAAAGGCCATGGAGAATTGCTTGAGTGGTTTTGAAAACTTCTTCCATAATTGAGAAGCAAAGATGATTGGTTTTTGTATCACATGTCGTTTATTATTAAAATTAAATATATTTTTAGTTGTAAGACTCAGGCAAAGAGTCAAGATTGAAAGGTGTTGGAAATGAAATTTGTAGCATCTTTGCTTTCAGCATATTTTCCCTAACTGTATTTTTAGTGGACTGGTTTCAGATGCTCTAAGGAATAGCTGTTTCTGTTGTCTAATTTTAGGCAAGGCTTTCCAGAGAAACTGTTTTCAAGCTTTACAATATGTGGTCAGTGAAGAGATGTAATGCTTGTTATGATGCAAATAAGGATGCAGATTAGAGCAAGATGCTGCCAGTCACAGGTCTTGTCTCCTTTGGAATTAATCCAGGTGGTTGGGTTTGAATTTAACTGACGCTTTTGACTATTACGTACTTTAGAAGACAAGTACACGTTTGCTTAGTGATTCCTATAAACAGTTATTTGATTTTGTGCCAGTGACACACTTTATGTTTCCTATTATAACAATAATATGCTGATGATATTGGTGTATAAAATTCTAATGGTTCATTTTAATCTGGAAGATTTTGTACACATCAACAAATATGTCTCTGAATATTTATAAAACAGAATTGCAAATCATTACATTAAGGTACTGGGTACTATTTATCTGGAGACTAACACCATAAGTGTCAAATAAAGCACCTAGCACAGATTCCTTCAAGCCTGTTGGTGGAAATTCTCTGAAATAAATACATATGTATTAAATGGATCTGTCATTACATAGGCAGGCTATAAAAAGTTTGGGAGATTAGTGTGATGCAGTAGAAAACTATGAAGTTTGAAGCCAGATTAACTGTTATTTGCATTCTAGCTTTTTTTTTT
>NW_021900246.1:0-591 GCF_006229205.1 Suricata suricatta
CCGCGGAGCTGCGGTGCCTGCAGATGTCGGCCTTCGCCAACCGCAGCTGGGCGCGCACCGACGGCCTGGGGCTGCTCGGGGGGCTGCGCGCCTACAGCTTGAGCGACGGCGCGGACGCCGTGCGCTTCCTCAAGCCCTGGGCGCGGGGCTCGCTCGACCCGCGGCGCTGGGACAGCTTGCAGCACCTGTTCCGCGTGTACCGCTGGAGCTTCACCCGGGACGTGCAGGAGTTCGTCAAGATGCTGCGCCTGGACTGTGAGCCTGGAGGCCGGGGCCCTGGGCTTGGCCTCCCCCCACCCCCTTCCCGGGGCTCCGCGCCCGCGCCTCCCGGTCCGGGTTCCCGCTCCGGCCGGCGCGCTCCCCGCTTCTGCCCGCCCCCGGCCACCGGCGCGCTTCCCCAGACTCCGGGTCCCCAGTAGAAGCCCGGCTCGCGTTCCCTCTAATCCTTCCGGTCCTTCTCGGCGTCTTCTCAGATCCCTTTGAGATCCAAGCGTCGGTTGGCTGTACGGTTCTCCCCGGGAACACCTCGCAAAGCTTCTTCCAAGCAGCCTTCCAGGGAGAGGAGATCCTCAGCTTCCAAGGATCCGCCTG
>NW_021900247.1:0-591 GCF_006229205.1 Suricata suricatta
GGCTGCTCTGCTTGCCCGAAAGAGACGGCACCACAAACCAACCGGCGTTGGTGTCGTGATCAGGTCAGGGTGCCGACCCCGAAGAAGGCCGTTGGTCAGCCCTGCTGAGGGGGCTGCGGACCTGGGCAACTTTGTGCTGTTGCAGAGCATGGGGGCTCTGACCTGGGGGCTGGTGGAAGGGATGTCAGCGTGATGCCCATCGCAGTGGCCACCATGGCGCAGGGGCACAGACGGCGTGGCCTGAACCACAGAAATCCATCCGCTCGTGCCCTGGAAGCTGGACGTCCGGGGTCACGAGTCGGCAGGCTCGAGCCTTCTGGGACTGGAGTGGGAGTCGGCCCCGGGCCTCTCTCTGTGGCGCGCAGGCGCGACCCCCTTCCCGCCCTCGCCGCGTCCCCCTGCACCGTCCTGCCCTCGCCCGCGCCGCGTCCCCCTGCACCTGTCCGAGCTTCTCCCTTTCTATAACGACACTGCTCCTGTGACCCCATCTGGTAATTCGCCTGCAACGACCCTGTTTCTCAATCCAGTCACCTCCTGAGGTCCTGGGTCTGGGCTTCAACACACAGGCTGTCAGGGACACAACTCGGCCCA
>NW_021900248.1:0-591 GCF_006229205.1 Suricata suricatta
TCTCTCTCTAAAAAATAAACTTAAAAAATTTTTTTTTCTGTTCTTTATTTATTTTTGAGAAACAGAGAGAGCACGAGCAGAGGAGGGTCAGAGAGAGAGAGAGGGAGACACAGAATCTGAAACAGGCTCCAGGCTCTGAGCTGTCCGTACAGAGCCCGCCGCAGGGCTCGAACCCATGAGCCATGAGATCATGACCTGAGCCAAAGCTGGACGCTTAACTGACTGAGCCACCCAGGCTCACCCCTAAAAAATAAATAAACTTTCAAAAAATTAAAAAAATAAACACAAAGGGTTTCCTTTTCAATATCTTCATTGTTGTTTTGGCAACATATCAAAAAACACAATATGATCCCTTTGTGATTTATCTAATTTATTATATGTTTGGAGAAGTTCTGCACTTAAGGAATTTATAATATTTTTACTTTGTTTAAATTCAGCATTTTCCAAATTTATTTCACCATGGACTTTGTTAACGCAAAGACCGGTCCATAGAAGGCTCTCGGTAACTCTATCTCTTCCACGAATGAACAAGTAAAATCGTGGGGATGTCTTGAATAAGTCTCCATTGAACATATGCTTTTGGAAATGCTC
>NW_021900249.1:0-591 GCF_006229205.1 Suricata suricatta
ATCCTGACCTGCATCCTGGGTTTCATGGAGTCCTCTCTGGGCTGCTCAGGGTGACCTGGGGACTGAGCTAGAAGCAACTTAAAACGAGCGAGTCAGGGGCCACTGTGTGATGGTGGCACTGCCTCTGGCCCGGCTTGCCCAACCTGCAGGCTCTCCACGGGCGAAGCTGGGGGCAGGTGCTTTTTAAAAAGGAAACTCGGGAGCGGTTTTCAACAGCTGTAACTGGGGATAAAGAAGTGTCTAGGCAGATTGCCGCATTGGGAGGCTTGGAAGGAGGGGAAAACGGGGCGCCTCCTGACGTCAGGCCTGGCCTCAGCAGGCAGGAGCCTGGCAGGGCCCCAGGCCAGGCCTGGACACGACCTGCAGGCGGCCACTTGACCAGGGCAGCGACTCCGGTTCTCTCCCGGATTAGGGCCGAGCATATCGTGCGCCGTGTGTTTTTGACTTTGTAGCCATTGTCCTGCCAGTGTCTGTTGTAGTGAGGTTCTCCACCCTTTCAGGGGCCACAGCCTCCCTTATCCTCACCAGACCCCGAGAACCTCCCTCTGTGAGTGTGCCCGGCCGCATGCTTGCATGGAGCCCCGGAATCAC
>NW_021900250.1:0-591 GCF_006229205.1 Suricata suricatta
GTCCTGGGGGGACAGGTGGATGCCTGAGGCTGCGTGTCTGTCCTCTCCACCAGGTGGGCCAAGCGCCGTGACCTGCTGCGCCTTCCGGGGTTCTTAGAGGGCAAATGTGATCTGTCGAGGACTGTGTCTCTGTTGTCCAAGGACCGGGGGATTCTGAACCACAAGAAGGTGTCCGTGGGCAGCATGGCAGCCTCCCTTCCCATGCACGTGTCAGGGGCCACCGAAGAAGGGACGACAGAAGGGGGTGAAGAGACGGAAGGGGAGGAGGATGAAGATTAGGGGCACTCCCGGCGGGGCCCCTCAATACAGATGTAGCATACAGACGTGTGGTGTCTTTTCTAAGAATCGTGGGAGCAGGCGATGGATGAGGTGTGGGGCAGGGAGTGAGTGTGTGTGTGTGTGCGTGGTCCAGTGTGGGTGTGTGATCACACGTGCGCATTGTGATCGAGGGTGTGATGTGTGTGATCGCATGTGTGTGTGATGGAGTGTTGAGTGATTGTATGATCGGATGTGTCTGCGTGATCGTGGGAGGCCTGAGGGGGCGGTGGGTGAGCGGGGGGTGGCCTGGGCCGACAGTGCAGGGCTGAGGGG
>NW_021900251.1:0-591 GCF_006229205.1 Suricata suricatta
GGGTCTTGAATTCAGGACCTGTGAGATCATGACCTGAGCCGAAATCAAGAGTCAGATGCTTAACCAACTGAGCCACCCTCACATCCCATGAGGAATAAATGTTTAAAGCATAAGAGGAAAAACACATACTTGGACATGAACAGTATGGCCTTATGGTTTTTTTTTTAAAGTTTAGAAAATATCTGGAAGGAAGTATTTAAAATATGTAATGGTTATGCTGAGGATGAGATTAATGGTGACATTTGGTATTGTTTCTTTTTTACATTTTCCTTAATCTTTGAAGGTGACTTCTGGTTGAGGGACTAGGAAGATACTAAGTGTATACAATAAGGATTTCCTAAGGTTATCTATTTGGGAAATGAAGCATATATCAAAATCAAGTTAAAGGCTGCAGTTTTGGTTGGAGCAGGGGGGAAACATCATGCCTGAAGACCCTGAATGCTGACTTCCGAGGGCTTGTGCTTGCAGGCGCCATGGACGTCGCCTTGGGATCCGGGGCCACTGGGGTCTTCACCAATTCGTCCTGGCTGTGGAACAGACTGTTTGAGGTAAGAGTAATATGTAGAGACAAAAATTATAGCAACGATTGGA
>NW_021900252.1:0-591 GCF_006229205.1 Suricata suricatta
GTGTTGTATGGAAACTAATTTGACAATAAACTACTTTAAAAAATAAAAAATAAATAAAAGCATGTTCTGAAGACAAAAAAAAAAAAATTCCCAGGCATGACACTTAAAAAAGTGCATTGCATTACCCCATTTAAACCTCATGAATATATCCTGGGAGGTGATAATGCTATTTATTCCCTCTTAGAGATGAATTCACAAAGGATTAGACAAGTGAATGAAGTATATTGTGCAAGGTTGCAGAGCTAGAAGTAATAAATGAGAATTCAAATCTCAATCAAACTACAGTGTGCAAGCTATGAACTATATATATGCTTCTACAAACTGAGAAAGAAAAAGGCCCATTGCTTCAGCCACTTAATAGTCACACAATTAATTAACCGTCATTTTTTTCCTTTACAAAATAAAAATTGCTTTCGTATCTTCTAAGATTATTGTATGTATTAAACAAAATAATATGAAATTAAGTATATAGCACATGGTAAATAGAAAACTATCATTGTTACTTAGTAAATGCAGTTGATTCAGTAAACAAAATCTTTTTTTTTTAGTTTTTATTTATTTTAAGAGAGACTGTGAGTGGGGGAGGGGCAG
>NW_021900253.1:0-591 GCF_006229205.1 Suricata suricatta
GCATTGTGCTCCAGGCTTGGGAAAGGTGTACTTATTTCTGCTTATAACTCACAGACAAGTACTCATTTGTACAGTGGCATCTGATTATAAGTAATGTTGGGAAATGTATTCAAGCTATATACTTAAAAAGAAAATGAATTTTAAAACAGTTTAACTAATTTCAGCTACAGGAATTAACATGATAGCTAACTAGTAAGATTTACTTATTAATATGTTGTGTTATTAGCAAAAATATCAACTAATATATTACTTTTAGTGTTACTGATGAGACTTCTATTTAAAGGAAAGTGAGCTTCCTGATCCTAAAATCCATTTTAAAGAGCTTGATTTACATGTCTACAGATGGACTAGACAGGTGAAAGCTGTTTTTCCCATGAAACACTTCCACTCTTCATCCTTTGTCCTTGAGAAAGATTGTGCAAGGTGTGCTTCTTGCAGATTTCTCTTACCCAAAGAACAGGAGAGGAAGGAACAGAGCGATGCTCAATTTTCCCTTTAAACTCACCAGTGAGATAACTCCTCCTCTTCCTGACAAAGAAAGAGTAACAGATGGAGGGACACTTGGGTTTGTGGTCAAATAGCAGGAGATGG
>NW_021900254.1:0-591 GCF_006229205.1 Suricata suricatta
TCAGTGATCACGGATATCTTGACGGGAAGAAAGGCTCAAGAGAGAAAGCTATGTAAACTACTTGCGCAGGTAAGTCCCAAAGAGCCACACACCTCGCCGAATGTCCCACACGGTGCTCAGTCCTTCAGGACCGTCCGGCCCCAGTCCACAATCTGGGTCGATTTTCCAATGTCCGCAGGAGAGGATTGTTTCCCTTTGAATGTGAGCCCCTTGGACAGTGGCTTTCAGTGAGTAAAGTCTACACGTGATAATCAGGCTCTGCTATTTAAATGTGGCTGTCATCGCACATTTCCGCCTTCTCTCCATGCTCTCTGCATACGTTCCTCTATATGTGGCCAGCACTGGCTTCAGAGCTTTGCAAGCTGTTCGCAGAAGAACGTGGAATTCTAAGAGGTGAGCAGATGGTCGTCTTGGGACTGAAGGGATTAGAGGGACAGCGTCTTGCATTGTTCATGAGGATGCTTGCATTTACTCATGGAAGGTAAGCTTGTGGCTTGTTGGCAGATTTGCACCTGGAAATGGAAAGTTAGAACAAAGCAAGGGTTGGTAGGTAGGCAATGTCCTTCATCCATCCTGGGGAATAGCCCGCTG
>NW_021900255.1:0-591 GCF_006229205.1 Suricata suricatta
AAATATGATTTTACATCTAACAGATTTGCATTTTTTTCCTATTATACCCTGTGACACTAAGAATGTGAAACAATAGGACCGTTTAACCATGGATGATTGTGATACTAACTGGAAGAATAAATCTGCAAGATGATGTGACATTAGGTAGTACATATAGAGATGTCCTGGCCGAGAAAAATTCTCACACATGGCATAAGAAGACATGTGCAAAGAACGTTTGTAGTAGAACTTTTCGTCTAGAATGAACCACAATAAATACTTAAAATCAAATATTTTTAAGTTACAAAACTATAATGTCCTGTGGTTCAATAGAATAATAGCAATGACTGGAAACAATATCTATTTATGGTAAATTCCCATGGTATAACACATTATGAACCACAGCTTATCTGCTTATCAATATAGATACATTGCACAAAACGAATGTGGGCCAGAAACAACAAACAAAACAAGTCCTAGAAGAATACAAACAGTATCATAGATATGATATAAAATCAAAACATCTAAAACAAAATCATATATTGTTGAGGTCTATTTAAGTTATAGAGAAGCAAATGAAAAACAGCAATAATCCATGATACTTTTGTAGGG
>NW_021900256.1:0-1348 GCF_006229205.1 Suricata suricatta
AGTTTGAACACCCGAGTTAGGCTGGATCGAGGGAGCTAGAAGCCAGAGAGCAATCAGGCTGTATGAGGAAGTATTGGTGGCTTTCCAGACGTGTGAGTAGGCTCCTCCACCATGGAGCCCACCCCGCTCACTGCCTGGGGTGAATCTTCTCCTCAGTGAGTCAAGTTCCATTTTATTCTATTTTGTGGAGACTGGGACCTTCCTTGATCCATCTTTGGTCTCACAGAGGAAAAGAAAACGCAGGAGGCTTGTACCCTGAAGACTCTGTCTCTGCTTCTGAAGAGGCTCTAGAGTGGTTGGGAGCAACTTCAGACCCACTCGATCGCATGTGGTTGTGGAAATGGTCTTGGGTTCCATGATTCAGGCAATTTCTCCCCACACTCACACCAGCCCTCACTGCTCAAAGCCAGTGCTCAAAAGACGTGCTTTGTTACATAGTATGAAAGAAATTTAGAGCTGGAAGATCCCTTAGAAAGGCTTTTTTTTTAATTTTTAAAAATGTTTTATTTATTTTTGATACAGAGAGAGACAGAACATGAGAGGGGGAGGGTCAGAGAGAAGGAGACAGAGAACTGGAAGCAGGCTCCAGGCTGTGAGCTAGCTGTCAGCACAGAGCCTGACGCGGGGCTTGAACCCACAGACGTGAGATCTGACCTGAGCCGACGTTGGAGGTTTAACAGACTGAGCCACCCAGGTGCCCCAGAAAGGCTTTAGTCCACCTCATTTTACAAGAGGCTGTATCTAGGAGGACAGTGTGGACCAACAATTAGGTTGTCAATGAGCTGGGAGAGAGAGAAACTGGATTTCCTCACTTCCACTTTGACATTCTCGCCCCTGTCTCCTTGCTGCAGGGCCATCCTCCTGGACAAAGAGAATGTGTCTAATGCAAGCCCAGCCACTTAGATCTCTGCAGTTTGGGTCTGGGAAAGCCGTGGTCCACTCAGTTTGATCTCCTGAATGGAGAGTTGCAATTTGTGTAAATGTCTGACATGTTGGGCAGGAAAGAAGACTCAGGCTGAGCCCCTGTTATTCTAGCAGCAAACTCATCCACCACTCACTGGTTTCTGGAGGAGGAAGCCAAAGATGGTGGTGTCATGTGAACACCTACATGCATTTTGAAGGACGTTCCTAAAAACAGCAGATATATGTGTATCTCTGGGGGACATCTCTTGATGGCAAGATGCGAATATAGAGCATCACTGTTATAAAAGTTAATCACTGCATTGTGGGACACAGGGGAACATGGTCCCCATGCAACTGGCCATCCGTGAAGGTATCAGAAAAAGCCTTTTCATTCAACACTTTTTGATGATGAATCAGGCAATATTCAATGAAGTAATCATGGGGC
>NW_021900257.1:0-591 GCF_006229205.1 Suricata suricatta
TGTCTTCAGCACCCTCCCCTTCCTGCCCCTGGACTCACCTTACCCCCACCGCCATCTCAGCTCCCCAGGTTTGGCCATTTCTCCCTTTCTCCAAGCTAGAATCCCACAGAACTGTAGCCAAGAGACTAAAAGCAAGGCCCTTAAAAGGAAAGGGACTTGCCCAAGGTCACACAGTGAGGCATCTGGCTATGAACGCAGATTTGAGTATGAAGTCTAAGCACCAGGGGGACCTCACAGAGGGTAAGAAGGAAGACGCCACACTGCACACCTCCTCCACCATCTTGTCCCAAGTCCGTCCAGGCAGTTTAGTGGCGGGACAACAACCCACACTGCCCAGCTGGCTGACCACACGCCAGACGGACCTGTCATGAATCCAGGTGACTCTTTTGGCCACAGCACAACTTGGCAAAGCAGCCAGGGCCTAAGATCGCCTCTGAGCAGTGCTGGGTGGCACTTAGGCTAAAATTAGAAGGTTAAAAAGAGATAAAATTGAGTTTGCAGAAAGACAATGGGTGAGCCCAACTTGGAGGATGTTCATACAGAAAGACCCAGGATTTTTAAAAGACCCTCTGAAAGGTAAGTAAATGTTAG
>NW_021900258.1:0-591 GCF_006229205.1 Suricata suricatta
CAGGTGCTACCTGAGGACCCTCGGTCAGACTCTGGGGCGGATCTTCCCACCCTTGCCCCCTGAACGTAAGACAGCCTAGCACGCCACCCCAGCCCCGGACCGCTGCACGTGAAAGGTGACTGTCTAGTGGGGCTGTGTGCACATTTTTGGCAGGGAGTGTATAACTCCGGCAGCCAGAGTCACCTCCTCAGCCAGCACCCCCTTGTTCTGTGTCTAATTCAACAAACTCCATGGCAATGTGAGCCTTGCACAGCTTACCTGACCTTCCTGGCCCTCACTGTTAACGCCCTCACTTAGCTGAGTGTGGTTTGAGCCTCCCTCTCGGCCCGTGGCCTCTTCTGATTTTCTGCATCACACTGTGGTGAGTGGGGGCAGCCTCTCTTGGACAGGAGGATCCAGGAAGGAAATGGAGGGGGAGACTCAAGGCTCTTGGTGGAGGAGCAGAGAGCCAGTCTGTCCTTACCCAGGACCTGTTCTAGAAGGTCACAGTTGAAGTGGGAAAAGTGGCTCATTGTTGACTCTTGCATTCCGTGAGAAGATGTCATAATGCACGTTCTAAGATTTGTTTTAGTTTTGGGTACAGTGGATTGA
>NW_021900259.1:0-591 GCF_006229205.1 Suricata suricatta
ATTAGAGGGATGAACTCCAGAGCTGCTACTCAGGTTATGAATGATATTCATTACTTCCCTTCTCTACTATTTCATTCTAGAGAATTCTTGCTCATTGCGAGAACTTCTCAGGTTTAGATGACTTGTCCCAGCATAATTCAGACCTGCTTCCCTCAGAGACTCCTGGTTATCGTGCCCTTGTCAGGCCAGGATCACTTTACTTCCCATTTAGAGTTAAAGTGGCCCTGGGAGTATCAAGAGGTGACCCAGCAGGTAATCTGCATGTCAAACATGTGCCTTTCTGCCTCCCTTCGGTGACAGCAGTCCTTCCTCGTAACTGTCAGGGCTAATTGACAAGTATGAAAACTCTGTTCTGTGCCTACTGGTGTATTGACACAGGATATTAAACAAGGGACACCTTAGCTTTAAATTTAATGTTTTTTTTTTCACTGTGTCCGCTGCCAGAAGCATCCCCCTCTGGGGACCAGCACCCCTGGAGTCACAGAGCCTAAAGTTGTGGATATAGGAAGCACATGTTCTCCAGCTGGTCACTGAGAAGCTCCTTCTTTCATTCCTTATTTTCTAGAATGCTCATTGCATACCTTTTTTTTT
>NW_021900260.1:0-591 GCF_006229205.1 Suricata suricatta
TTTTTTTTTTAATTAAACATCAAAGTGAACTGAACTTTCATTTTTTAAATAATTGATTTCCCAAGTATTGTTCGCCAATAACACTGTTCCCGTTTCCAGCATGCGGCATGACCACTGGGAAGGAAGTGGCTTCCTGTTCGGGACTCCTCCCCAAGCCGTCCAGAGGCTCTGCAGGGACGGGACGCCAGCCTGCTCCCGCCTGTCGAGCGAGTTGAAGTAACGCGGACCACCTCTAGGCCACGCGGGGCTCTGCCATTCCATCCGTCCTTGTGTATGGTCCACCCAGGGTCACCGCTGCCCCTTTGAAGAACTGCTCCGCGTTGCCAGCGAGGCCAGGAAATACAGGGCCCACATTCCCTTTCTTGCCCGGCGCCAGGATAGACTTTACCAGAGATGGGAAAGCGGTTCCGGCTGGACCCCTGGGCAGACACAGGGTTCCTGAAGCTTCCTGGCGGCCTCCTAGGAATCATCGCCTTTGCTACCCCGACTCCTGCAGGTGGAAGGCGATGTCCCCGGAAATCTCCAGCACTGACGTGCCATTCCCAGGGCCATTTTGACAACCGCTCCCTTGGGAGCCTCGGGCGGTGCCAC
>NW_021900261.1:0-591 GCF_006229205.1 Suricata suricatta
CAGTCATTTATGATAGTGGTTTTCAAAACCCCTTAAAACCACCATATCCTAGGAGCTTCAGGAGAAGAGCCTCATTAATCTCAGAGTCCCCACATTTCTGGTTGCAGAGAAGGCTGCAGCCGCCCAGACAGAAGAGGCAGATAGCTCTGTCCAAGGGGAGACGGACAGGTGAGGCGCAGGCCAACTCTGTGCCCCCCCCCACCCCCCACCCCGGCCGGCCCCATCAGGCTATGCCGCAGCCCAGCCGACGGCGGGGCGCACCAGGACTTCTGGCCCGCAGACAGCGCCTCCCGCCGCTTTCCCGCCGCGCTCTGAGCCTCCGGGGCTGCGGGGCCCTGGCGCCACTTACCGCGCGTGCAAACCGGAGAACAGGCAAAGGAGGAGGAGCAGCTTCGGGGCCATGGTGCGGTGCAGCTCGGGGCGCAGGGTCTGGGGCCTCCGGCCCGGCGCGGCTTCCTCCGGAGCGCGGGCCTCGCCTCCGCCGGCTCTCCTCTCTCTCGCTGCCTCTGCTGCTACGGACTGCGGCGCCACACCGGCTCCTGGCCCCGCGGCCGGACAGGTGCGAGCTCCGGCGCACCGCCGCGCCCCCGA
>NW_021900262.1:0-591 GCF_006229205.1 Suricata suricatta
GCACATATACTCATTGTAGAAAACTTAGAATATAACAAAAATCATAAAATGTAAAATAAAATTCTATGTTGCAAACAAGATACAAAGAGTGAATGTTTGGTGCACACCTGTCTAAATTGCACACATATAAATTTATATCACATATTTAATAAATGGGATTATAGGGTCTATACCATTTTGTACTTAAGTTTATCATCACATCATGTTATGTGATTCTCCAATGCTAGTGAATTGACTTAAATAATAAGAAAAATGTTCACATAGCACTCCATTCCTGTTTATTTGGAAAGATGACTCTGTGAGAAGAATGACATTTGATAAGACAGACAGATAAATTTCCCTAAAATTGGGAGAAGTTTCTTTCCAAAGATGATTCTATTTATGGGTTAAATCTAATTGTTCCTGAATACCTAATAGCATATTTTCAAGCAATGTCCATCAATCGTTCAGTAGCAACTGAGCACACTATTCCTATAGATTTCCTGGTTACAATTGTTAAACAAATGTTTCATATTCTATAGCTGTAGCAGAGCTCTTATTTTATCCAAAACTCTAATTATTTTCATGATTTTATTTTTCTTGCTTAAAAGA
>NW_021900263.1:0-591 GCF_006229205.1 Suricata suricatta
TACTCCAACAAAATGCTAAAGACTGAGCAACTTAAACCACATTTATTTCTCACAGTGAAGCTGGAAGGTCAAGGTTGCCTGCAAGTTCAGTTCTCAGTGAGGTCCCACTTGTAGACAATGTCCTTCTCCATGTGCTCACATGGTCCTTCCTTCGGTCATGCACAGGGAGAGAGAGCAATCTCACTGTCTTCCTCTTCTTCGAAGAGTACTGATCCCATCCTGAGAGGCTCAATCTCATGACCTCATATAACCCTAATTACCTCCCAGAGACCCAACCTCCAAATACCATCACATTAGGGGATGGAGGTTCAACCTATGTGTTTGGAGGGGGCACAGTCAGCCCATTATAATGTTTATTAAAGTTTGGTTAAGCTATGTGAATATCACCTTTGTTTTCTTAATATCCATAGTTTTGTTAAAAAATGACTGAATACTTACCATGTCCTAGAAACTGTGATAAACACAAGACATGGAAACTCAAAACTCTTTCGTATGAGGAATTTACAATTCTGTGGCAAAGAAATGCACATGAACAGATCATCACAGTACTGGCTATAATGTGTGTGTGTGTGTGTGTGTGTGTGTGTGTGT
>NW_021900264.1:0-591 GCF_006229205.1 Suricata suricatta
ATCTGAAGTTTGTCTCCATCATTGTTTTCCAGAACATGTCGAGGTTCTTTTTACATAGATCTTTAGGCGGAGAGGGAAAACATGAGCATCCCCGAAGGGTCAGGTGGATATGGAGGGTGGCCCGGGGCTCTTGCTCTATAGTGAGGGGATGGCATGGGGGCTGCCGGGCACCCCCAGGCACCCGTACTCATTAGGCTTTTCTAACCATGAGAGCTTTGCTCTTCCTTCTGCTCAAACAGCAGAGCTTTTCAGGCCTGAACAAGTGGAGCATTTCTCACATGGCCTTGACTGGGCTGCACACCCCAGAGCAGGACCCTCCATGAAGGGCTGCCGGGAGCTCGACGCTCCCGAGGAGGCTGCACGCTGCATGGCTCTGTGGGTGGTGGGACAGCAGTGGAGCCCTTGAAGGACCACAGGCCGGCAAAGGCCGCTGTGACTAAGCTGGGTGGGGCGGGGAGCGCCTGTGACTTTCTGGCCACTCACAGCCTGGGCCCTGGCAGGTGGGGTCTTGGCGAAGCCCACAGGCCCTGCACCACGCCCGTGCAGGGCTGGACACCTGCTCCCAGTGCGGCCTTGGCCCACATCCTCTGT
>NW_021900265.1:0-591 GCF_006229205.1 Suricata suricatta
CCAATGCTCTCCCAATATACAGCTAACAAGGATGATAAGAAAAAAAAAGATATCCTGGAGGGTGCAGTCAAGACCCACAGAGAAGGAGGGACTGTGGAGTTATGTGCAGACAGCAGAACTGGGGCTCACTCAAGGAGCACTCCCTGACCAGGACAGGAGGGCCTCTAATATTTGTTCTGTGGAATTTCCAAAGTGCTATGTATCAGTGATTGTTACGTGCTTCTCATTCTTCCTCTTGAGGAATGGGGGCATTTATTATAATCATTCCATCCTTATTCCACTATTTTACGTGGTGTGTTTGGGTCCTCAATTTAGAGACTCCTGAGACCTTCGAGTTGGCATCCAACACCATAATGAGATGAGACATTCTGGGTACACTTCTCGGAAGCGGGTAAGTAATTCTGAATGAGAACAGGAGGAACGTGGGATGACTAGGCGGCTCAGTCAGTTAAGCATCCATCTGACCTCGGCTCAGGTCCTGATCTTGTGATGTGTGAGTTTAAGCCCCGTGTTGGGCTCTGTGCTGACAGCTTGGAGCTTGGCGTCTGCTTTGGATTCTGTGTTTCCCTCTCTCTCTGCCCCTCCTCTGCT
>NW_021900266.1:0-591 GCF_006229205.1 Suricata suricatta
AAAAAAAAAGGTATGCAATGAGCATTCTAGAAAATAAGGAATGAAAGAAGGAGCTTCTCAGTGACCAGCTGGAGAACATGTGCTTCCTATATCCACAACTTTAGGCTCTGTGACTCCAGGGGTGCTGGTCCCCAGAGGGGGATGCTTCTGGCAGCGGACACAGTGAAAAAAAAAACATTAAACTTAAAGCTAAGGTGTCCCTTGTTTAATATCCTGTGTCAATACACCAGTAGGCACAGAACAGAGTTTTCATACTTGTCAATTAGCCCTGACAGTTACGAGGAAGGACTGCTGTCACCGAAGGGAGGCAGAAAGGCACATGTTTGACATGCAGATTACCTGCTGGGTCACCTCTTGATACTCCCAGGGCCACTTTAACTCTAAATGGGAAGTAAAGTGATCCTGGCCTGACAAGGGCACGATAACCAGGAGTCTCTGAGGGAAGCAGGTCTGAATTATGCTGGGACAAGTCATCTAAACCTGAGAAGTTCTCACAATGAGCAAGAATTCTCTAGAATGAAATAGTAGAGAAGGGAAGTAATGAATATCATTCATAACCTGAGTAGCAGCTCTGGAGTTCATCCCTCTAAT
>NW_021900267.1:0-1348 GCF_006229205.1 Suricata suricatta
ATGTCTAGAAAGAGGTGAACAAGGTATAACTGAGCCCCATCATTTCCAACCCTGTTTAACCATAACTTACCTCCAGAAGCAAACTGACATAGTGTCACTCAAGAGACCAAGTAAGATTTAAAATAATAATTCTATCTATGTACTGGAATAAATAAGATTATGTCAACATATTTAAATTTAAAAATATAAATTGCTGCTTCTTTGATACATAAAAAATTCAACCCATGTCTTTTTGCATTATAATTGGTATTAAATCCAATTATTTCCTGACAAGCATTCTACCTGCAGGCTACACTGAACAAGTAGCTACAAGCTTCCATAATTAAGATAAAATTTCGATCCATATCATAGATATTTTTAAAAACATATCCCAAAGCTAGTCTTCAAAAATGAAATGTACAACTTAACCAGATTTGTTGTGATTACCAACATTGCCCTTTTGGTGTTTCTACTTAACACTGACACAAAAAGGCAACCACAAAAACAGTTTGTTCTGTTTGATATTTTCCATATTTATGAAATCACCTCTCTTAAGAAAACAATAAAATTTAATGTTTTCTTGTTTTTGAGAGAGAGAGCAGGGGAGGATCAGAGAGAGGGAGACACAGAATCTGAAGCAGGCTCCAGGCTCTGAGCTAGTTGTCAGCACAGAGTCCGATGCAGAGCTAGAACTCAGAAACCATGAGGTCATGACCTGAGCCAAAGTCAGACACTTAACCATGGACTGAGCCATCCATGAGCCCCAGAAAACAATAAAAATACATGAGATAAAACATAAAGTATTTAGAACAATGCCTGGCATACAGGTTGTTCAATGAATGTAAGCATCATTACTACTCTTGATGTTAATACTTCTGTCAGATAATCTTGGTGGTCAAGAGTGAAGTAATAATTCTTTTTTTTTTTTGTAAAGACTAAAGAAGAAATGAAATCATTACATTTTTATAAGTCTGTGAGAATTTGAAATGTTTTCTTTGGAACTGTTTTGGTTAAAGCAGCTGATCAATTTTAGAAGGACATTTAACAATGTTATTGTTTCAACATGTGATTATTTTTCAAACAGTTTTTGCATAAATATAGTCCCTCAGTTTGTCCATTTGCCATTAATATTCTTGAAACTGATGTGGCTTTCTTTCCATGTATTAGAATTAAAAGCGTTTTCCTATTTATTTATGTATTTATTTATTTATTTATTTAGAAAAACAAAGAGAGTGAGAGTATGGGAGAGGCAGAGTGAGAGGGAGAGAGAAATGACCTGAGCGAAATCAAGAATTTAGATGCTTAACTAGACTGAGCCACCTAGGTGCCCCTGGAATTTTAAGTGATTCTTAAACTGAATAGTATAAGA
>NW_021900268.1:0-591 GCF_006229205.1 Suricata suricatta
AGAGTCAGGTCTTTCCAGAAGATTCTCTTCTAGTGTATGTCTGATTATTGCCTCTTCTTCAGCTGTGCCTTCCATCCTTCTGCCAACCCTTGTGCTGGCAGGCTAAACCTTCTGCTTCTCCTCCCAGTTGGCTTTCTTTCTCTTCCTTCCGATTTTCATGTTGACATTCTGCTGCTTGTGCTTTGGCTTTCCAAGTCTTCAACGTGGGTCTTGATGTGACTATTAACTCCTTGAGCTACTGCAGTGACGAACAAGGATGTTTTCCACTAGAAGTTTTCTGGGTATTCCACTGAACTCTCCAGGTTCTCCTATTACATTCCTGCCCACCCCCTCCAGTGCTCTGTTTACAGAGGCTGCATTCTGCTCGTCCTGACACCCCTTTTCCTCTCCAGCTGCTAGGATCTCTCATCAGGGTCGGTGGGGTCGGGTCTGGGTTCCTCCGAGGCCGACTGCACAAGAGCAGGTCCCGCTGAGGATCCAGGAGAAGAGCACCCAGCACCCCATCAACCCCAGAGGATGGAGACTTCAGGCCGCCTCTCTGGCTCCTTCTCAGTTTTGAGGTGCCAGGTGGGTGGTGGTGGGGATGACAGG
>NW_021900269.1:0-591 GCF_006229205.1 Suricata suricatta
GACACTTAACCGATTAAGACACCCAGGTGCCCCAAACATTTTTTTTTATCCTAAGGAGGAAAGAAAGAAAGAAAGAAAGAAAGGAAGGAAGGAAGGAAGAAAGAAGGAAGTACTCTCTTCTTTATAAAAATCTCTTGGGGATTGAGATTTCTTTTAATTTATAAATTAATTTGGGAAGGTACATTAGGAACTGCTCTTTTGCAACAAATTCAGTACATTTTTAGAGGTTTCTTTATGGGGGTGTTATATATTTCCTGTTTACTTATAGTGATAATAGTTTTCAGTGCTGTTGTATATGGGGTATTTCTTTTTTTCCCATTTGTTATTATTAGTGGGGCATTGGTGGTTCAGTGGTAGAATTCTCGCCTGCCATTTGTTATTATTGGTTTATCGTAGGGCTGTTAATTTTTGTATATTGATCTTATATTCAGCTATCTTGTTGCAGCTTTCTGTCAATTCTCAATGTTTTTCATGTTACATAATTATAATATTTACAGAGCGTTTTTCTTTTACATTACTTATTGAATTGGCTAGGTCCTTTAGTACAGTTTTAAATAGTAAGAGTGATAGCAAGCATCCTTGAATTGTACC
>NW_021900270.1:0-591 GCF_006229205.1 Suricata suricatta
GTTTGTCTGTATACTGCACTTAGGAATGAAATTTTTGTGCCAAATAAATAACGAGATTGTTTCTTGTAAGGCTGCTGATAGTAGGCAGTTAATGACAAAGATAGGACTTAGAAGTGACACCACATTTTTAAAAACTATTCAAAGGTAAAAGTAAGTTATTTTAAGAGTAGCACCAATTTTTTCTATCTTAAAAATTATATTTTCAGTCCTTAAAGGGTAAAATAAACATCTCTTTCTCTAAGGCAGGGGGATAAAGAACTTTGAGAAAGGATGCCTAAAAAATCTACATCTATGAAAGAAAGTTCTCCCCAATAAAATGAAGGGAATAGGAATTTCTGAAAACCTGAATAAATGAAACCTTGCATGTCAGATAGGCACCATTAAAGCAAAAACAGTTCCCTATTTGCAGGTAAAAAAAAAAAAATTGTTTAAGAATAATGTCAGTTACTCCAAGACAAAGTACTATCTATATCTTTACCAAACATTAAATAATCTAAAAGTTGATTTCACACACAGAACCACCATTCAGCAAGCTAAAATGCATCAGCATCAACAACAAATGCCTATAATGAAGGATGCACTCACCAAAAC
>NW_021900271.1:0-591 GCF_006229205.1 Suricata suricatta
TACTGTAGTGTAAATGATGGAAAATAATTGCATATGTTAAAAAAATAAATAAATAAACGGAAAAAAAATAACATAGGAAAAAAAAAAGATGTTCCTTGTCTATGAACGTGGAATTCAGGGGGGTGAGATGTGTCAAGAAACAGAAAGGAAAGCCATTCTAGGTTACTGATACCAATTAATCATTGGAGACAGCTAAAATGAGAGTGTACTTTTTTTAAATGTTTATTTCTGAGAGAGAGAGACAGAGTGCAAGCAGGGGAGGGGCAGAGAGAGAGGGAGACACAGAATCTGAAACAGGCACCAGGCTCTGAGCTCTCAGCACAGAACCTGACTCGGGGCTTGAACCTATGAACCATGGGATAATGACCTGATTTAAAGTTGGATGGTCAACCGACTGAGCCACCCAGGTGCCTCGTATTGAGAGTTTTAGAAACTGTATGAAAGGAAATGCTATCTATTTTCAGGTTCCTGGATACTTGTTTATTTTTGAGAGAGACAGAAGAGAGAGAGAGAGCATGCGTGAGGGAGCGAGCGAGCATGAATGAGCAGGGGAGGGGCAGAAAGAGAGGCAGACCCAGAGTTCAAGGCAGG
>NW_021900272.1:0-591 GCF_006229205.1 Suricata suricatta
AAAAAACGGCAGAGCTAGGATGAGAAAGGGACTTACCTACAACCACTAGAGGCAGCAAGGAGGCAGTGAGTTCCAGGGGCTCAGGGTGCACCTTTGCTTGGTTGCTCCTGAGGGGTCTCCGGGGATTTATTCAGTTCCTTTATTCAGTTCTGACAGCAGAACTGTTAAAGGAAACGGAGGCATATTAAAATATTTGAGAATTTGTTTGAGCAAAAAATTAATTTGAATCTGGCAGTATCCAATGTAGCAGGTAGAAAAGGGCTCCAAGGAGCTGTAAAAAATAAAAAAAACTTTTATAGGCAGAAAGGAGTGGGAATAAGGAAGTTACTATAGTGGCTAAAAAAGAAGAGCGGTATTTGCAAGGTTACTTTTCTTTCAGGAATGGCAAGGGTCCATTAGGCAGATTAGAGAAATAGTGCCGATCGGGCGATTACTAATTGATTCATTTAAGGTTCCATTTCTGGGAGAGCTAAAACTTTAAGTCTTGGTTTGACGACATGGGGCTTAGCATAAATGTCTCCATTTTGGGCCCATTATCCTTTTTGTTTTTTCTAAAAGAACTTTGTTGCTAGATAATTTTATTGATTCAAA
>NW_021900273.1:0-591 GCF_006229205.1 Suricata suricatta
TCTCACAGTTTGTGGGTTCGAGCCCCATGTTAGGCTCTGTGCTGACAGCTCAGAGCCTGGAGCTGCTTCTGATTCTGTGTCTCCCTCTCTCTCTGACTCCCCCCCTGCTCGCACTGTCTCTCTCTGTCTCTCAAAAATAAATAAAAAACATAAAAAAGAAAGGTAGTTTTTCTGGGTTCCATATGAACGAATAACAGTGTCACAATGGTGAGACTCAAT
Organism: Suricata suricatta; assembly: GCF_006229205.1. Classification (NCBI taxonomy): domain Eukaryota; kingdom Metazoa; phylum Chordata; class Mammalia; order Carnivora; family Herpestidae; genus Suricata; species Suricata suricatta. The sequence continues at coordinate 220 of NW_021900273.1, forward strand.
GGGGAGTGACTGAAAGCAGTGTTCCGAAGCCTTATACACTAAAGCCCTGTTTTGCAAAAGGCCAATTCCAGGCTCTTGGAATTGACCACACTTAAATGTGCCTATTCGTCTGTGCCTAGGACATCAGACATTTTAGGGAAGGAGCATTGGTTGTATCTGTTGATAATTTTCTCCCTACTTATATTCTAAAGAAATTTTGTGTATTGAGGGTCTACAATACCAATGCTACTAACTAATAGCTGTGGGATCTTGGGCAAGATACTTAACTACAGTGGGCCTCAGTTTCTCATCTGTAAAGTGGAAATATTCATGCCTACCTTATAGAGCTGTGGGGATTAAGTTCAATACATGTGAGGTGATTAGAACTGTTGC
>NW_021900274.1:0-591 GCF_006229205.1 Suricata suricatta
GCAAGGAATAGGTTTGCGGGATGATTTTGGACATGGTAAGGACTGTGAGCTGGCTCCTGTCCACATTTCTGCAGTGAAGACACAGGCATTGCTTCTGAGAACACCAACAATTTTCTTTCTGGACTTATGAGGAAAGTTTGTTTGTTTTTGCTCATTCATTCATAATATATATATACATATATATATATATATATATATAGAGAGAGAGAGAGAGAGGGAGAGAGAGGGAGAGAGAGTATGTGAGTGAGTGCTGGAAAGAGGCACAGGGAGGGAGGGAGGGAGAGAGAGAAAGAGAGAGCATCTTAAGCAGGGTCCACACTCAACGTTGAGCCTGACAAGGGGCTTGATCCCACCACTCTGAGATCATGACCTGACTCAAAATCACAAGTCAGATGCTCAACTGATTGAGTCACCCAGGCACCCCAGTATATTTATTTATTTATTTTCATAATAGTTTATTGTCAAATTGATTTCCGTATAACACCCAGTGCTCTTCCTCACAAGTGTCCTCCTCCATCACCACCACCTCTTCCCCCCCCCGCCTTTAACCCTCAGTTCGTTTTCAGTACTCAATAGTCTCTCAAGTTTTGC
>NW_021900275.1:0-591 GCF_006229205.1 Suricata suricatta
CCCCTCAGCCCTGCACTGTCGGCCCAGGCCACCCCCCGCTCACCCACCGCCCCCTCAGGCCTCCCACGATCACGCAGACACATCCGATCATATAATCACTCAACACTCCATCACACACACATGCGATCACACACATCACACCCTCGATCACAATGCGCACGTGTGATCACACACCCACACTGGACCACGCACACACACACACACTCACTCCCTGCCCCACACCTCATCCATCGCCTGCTCCCACGATTCTTAGAAAAGACACCACACGTCTGTATGCTACATCTGTATTGAGGGGCCCCGCCGGGAGTGCCCCTAATCTTCATCCTCCTCCCCTTCCGTCTCTTCACCCCCTTCTGTCGTCCCTTCTTCGGTGGCCCCTGACACGTGCATGGGAAGGGAGGCCGCCATGCTGCCCACGGACACCTTCTTGTGGTTCAGAATCCCCCGGTCCTTGGACAACAGAGACACAGTCCTCGACAGATCACATTTGCCCTCTAAGAACCCCGGAAGGCGCAGCAGGTCACGGCGCTTGGCCCACCTGGTGGAGAGGACAGACACGCAGCCTCAGGCATCCACCTGTCCCCCCAGGAC
>NW_021900276.1:0-591 GCF_006229205.1 Suricata suricatta
GAATGAGAATTTGATCCAGAAAGGTATGTGAGTTTCTTAGTCAAACTGTGAGAACGTGATGGTTGGAACTATGTTGTATTGAGAGTAGGTCCCAGCTTCTCAAACAGCATTTTGCACATACTAAGTGTCCAAAATATATTGGTGAATGCAGTAAAACCACAGGTATAGCAGGAGAAACAGCTCTATTTTATAAATTAGAGTATCATCTCAATTTTTCCACTAACTTTCTGTGTGTTGATTAGAAGGAATCAGTTGGATGTCCTCCATCCATCCACCCATCCATCCGTCCATCTATGCATCCAATAAATATCTATGGAATGCCTCCTATATGCAAGGCTACATACAATATAAACTGAATATCTGGAGAAAGGTTGTGCATCAGTTTATGTAAGGGGTGCAATTTAAGAGTCTTCTTGTATTGACACTGCACTCGCATGTAAGAGGTTTTCAATATATGTATATATTTTATATAATTATACCATTTTGGAAACCCAGAAAGTTGGGACACCCATTCTGGAAACCAATAATGACAAAAGTCAGCAATAGTTATATATGTGTCCCTACCTGTTGACCCAATAAACACATTTTTTT
>NW_021900277.1:0-591 GCF_006229205.1 Suricata suricatta
GCTTTATTAACTCATCTGAAAAATCGGATTACTGCTACAAGCCATAGAGTTTTGAACATTCAAGAAGACAGTGTACACGCCTGGCACATGGGAAAAACAACTACAATAATCGGTAGTTGTTATTAGACTTAATGTGATTTTGTACCCCTGGGTGGGGAGCCGCGATCGCCGCAGGGAGCTCCGGAGGGGTAGCTCCGCTTAAAGAGGTGAATTTCGGGCCCAGGATGGTGATGACGACGGATTGGGCCCCAGCACTGCTCTAGGCTGCGCACCTCGCCGCGGGCTCCTCTCCAGCGGGTTGCTGGGCGACTACCCGCCTGTGACCGTCTGGCCCTGGCCCAGGCCGCCCGGGGAGGTCTGCGGCCGCCTACGCCACGGAGGGAACCTAGTGTGGGCGGAACTCGAGTGCAGCGGCGGGAGGCTTCCGGGGGAGTCGCAAGGGCAACGGGTCGGCGGAGGCAGAAAAGCGTCGGACGCCGGGCCGATCATGGACGCTTGACAACCTGCGGACAGGCGCCGGGAGGCCGAGCCAGCGACCGAGAGGACGGAGAGGTGGCGAGGGTAGGTCGGGGCTGGCGAGAGGGCGGGGCC
>NW_021900278.1:0-1348 GCF_006229205.1 Suricata suricatta
ACCTGCAGGTACTTGGGGATTTTTTTTCCATAGGTTATAACACTCATTATATATTTAGTTGTTTAATAACCCCAGTTTTGTCCATTTAGAACCCTGTCATGTTGGTTCATGTGAGCTGTTGATATGCTCTTGGTCTGTTTAGGGTGCTACCTTCTTTCTGGCAACACAAATATTCTGGGTAGTTCTCTTATCTTCCCTGCAATCAATCACTTTTGCAAAGAGCCCTTATTCCTTTTCTGGAGAATAGTGTTTAGAAATCAAGATTTGGATGCTAGGGATGCTCTTTGCTCCTGAGGTATCACTGATTTTAGGCTCTTTCGATGGATAGAGCTATAAAATACATATATGCGTACTAACTGGGCATATACACACAACTGCATTCATGCAGACTTCAATCTAATCATGAGAAGCCACCAGAGGAATCCAAATTGAGAGACACTGTAAAAAATAATTGGCTACTATGTACTTCAAGTGTCAAGTTCATGAAAGGAAAGAATGAATACTGTCTATGCTTTGAGGAGACTGAGGGGACATGATAATTAGATGTAATTTGGATCTTGGGTTGAGCAGAAAAAAGATATGAATGGGAAAACTGACGAAATCAAGTAAGGTTTGTAGTTTAATTTGTACCAGAAGTTGGCAAATTATAGGCCATGAGCCAAGTGTGGGCTGCCACCTGTTTTTTATAAATAAAGTTTTATTGGGACACAGATACAATATGTTCACACATTGTTTTTATGTTACAATGACACAGTTAAGGAGTAGTGGCAGACACCTAAAATGACTGCTATCTGGCCCTGTACAGAAAAAGCTTGCTAACTCCTGATTTATAGTTTTACACCATTTGTAAATTCCTATTTTTGGTAATTGTAGTGGAGTTATGTAAGATGTTAACATTAGAGATGAAGAGCATACAGAAGCTCTTTGTATTATCTTTACAACATCTCTCTAGATCTAAAGTTTCAAAATAAAAATTTTAAAATATTCAAATTAAGTGCTAACATATAAAATTCAAGAAATTTTACATAAAATCTCTGTGTAGATTTTCTTTTATTTTTTTTAAGCCAGGACATTTTATAACATTGTCCAACAATCAAAGTAAAATGAAAGTTGGGGCCTGTGGTTTAATGTGTCGGATACTGCTGGTTATTGACTCACTACTGGCTTCCCTAACATCAGAACCCTAATTTTGTTTAGCACAAGGTGTCAGTAAAAGATCCTATTTCCTAATCTCTCTGTTAGCCAGGGATGGTCAAGGCTGTAGAAGCACAGGTGTTCCAGTGAGACTTTAAGGAAAGCTCGTTAGAACAAGGTAGAAGCCCTATTCGCCCTTCCCTCTTTCTACTGC
>NW_021900279.1:0-591 GCF_006229205.1 Suricata suricatta
TACTGTGCCGAGCTAGAGCTTACCTCCTTGTGCGCCTCACTCTTGGATAATCCAGCTCTGTGTTTGCAGTTACCGAGCTAAATGCAGTGCCTGAAGGAACCACTTTATTTTAAATGTGACAGACGCCATGCTTTTGCTGTAACTGAGCCACCGTCTGGGTGTGACTCACAGTCATCGGGAGCGCCGGGCTCTGTGTGATGGGGTGTCATAGGCCCCTGATGCCTCTGCCGCACTTGTAAGCAGAGGGACGCAGTCCAGATGGAGATGCCCCTGCCCCGACGGTGTCTGAGGCCAGGCCTGCTGCGGGCCTTTCAGGACACCTGGTCAGGCGCTTCCGGGCCAGAGATGGCCAGCCTTCACTTCCCATGCGTCGCCCGTTAAGATCAAGGCCCCACATTTAAAATGCAGAGTTGTAGGGCACTTGGCTTCAACAGCCAGGGACCTTAGTTTGGAGAAGAGAGAAGTGCGTGCGGGTGAGTCCATCCGCATGAAGAGTTGGGGGGCACGCTCCTGGTAGTTACCTTCCGAGCTCGGGCGGGTAGTGGGGGCTTTGGGAGCGTGTCACCCCTGCAGACGTGAGGTCGGGAGCCC
>NW_021900280.1:0-591 GCF_006229205.1 Suricata suricatta
GGCTGACTTTCCAACTCAGGACACCCACTGCAGGAGGCTCAAGACTCATCAGAGGGCAGATGAAGTCAGGCTGCTGCTGTCTGTGTCCTGTGAGGGAAGAAAGGATCATTCACATCAGGAAACAAGACAGAGTGGTCAACGTCAAGCTCATTCTTGCATTATTACCTGATTTGGAGCAAGTGTCCTAGGGGCCCCGGGGCCAGGGAAGGGATCTGTGGGGGAGCGAGCCTCACGGCCAGGCCCATACTGGCCGAGGGGCCCACTTAGGACCCACCCGTGTCCCACGCAGATGCTGGGCAGCCCTGACCCTGATCCGGGGCAGCAGTGGGACAGAGGCACACAGAGGACGGTCTGCCCAAGGAATCAGAGGGCCAAGGGGGGACCCTCTGGAAGAGTCTGACCTTGACAACACCTGGGTCTCAGACTCAGGATCACAAGACCCTACGTGTGTCACTCCAGACACAGTCTGGCACATGCCAACCCAAGTGTTCAGCAAACCACTTACTTATTTCACAGGCCCACCAGCAAGGCCCCTAGACTCTACTTCTCGGCCCTGGCTGGCCAGCGCCCGGCTGCTCCTGCTCCTGGGGG
>NW_021900281.1:0-591 GCF_006229205.1 Suricata suricatta
CCGCGGAGCTGCGGTGCCTGCAGATGTCGGCCTTCGCCAACCGCAGCTGGGCGCGCACCGACGGCCTGGGGCTGCTCGGGGGGCTGCGCGCCTACAGCTTGAGCGACGGCGCGGACGCCGTGCGCTTCCTCAAGCCCTGGGCGCGGGGCTCGCTCGACCCGCGGCGCTGGGACAGCCTGCAGCACCTGTTCCGCGTGTACCGCTGGAGCTTCACCCGGGACGTGCAGGAGTTCGTCAAGATGCTGCGCCTGGACTGTGAGCCTGGAGGCCGGGGCCCTGGGCTTGGCCTCCCCCCACCCCCTTCCCGGGGCTCCGCGCCCGCGCCTCCCGGTCCGGGTTCCCGCTCCGGCCGGCGCGCTCCCCGCTTCTGCCCGCCCCCGGCCACCGGCGCTCTTCCCCAGACTCCGGGTCCCCAGTAGAAGCCCGGCTCGCGTTCCCTCTAATCCTTCCGGTCCTTCTCGGCGTCTTCTCAGATCCCTTTGAGATCCAAGCGTCGGTTGGCTGTACGGTTCTCCCCGGGAACACCTCGCAAAGCTTCTTCCAAGCAGCCTTCCAGGGAGAGGAGATCCTCAGCTTCCAAGGATCCGCCTG
>NW_021900282.1:0-591 GCF_006229205.1 Suricata suricatta
GAAAGAAAGCACTCTTAAGCCTGATGTGTGAAGAGGCAAGGAGCAAAAATCCAAAATGGTTTGGTGGTACTGAAAATCCTATTGACATACTACGGAGAGTCTAAAACAAAATACAAAAAAAGGTAAAGTAAAATAAGGTTAATCCTCTTGTCTGGCTGAATTGGAATTCCTGCAGTTACAAAGTTAAAATTTCAAGTAAACACTGTATTTTCACTTCCTTTCTTGCAGACAGACCCAGTACAGATAAACAGCTGCCATATTTCACCCTGAATAAAGCTAAATGCCAGTATCTGGGGGAAGGGCTCTCAGATGACCTCCTTATTTCGTACAGCTTAAGTCTTTGAAAATAGCACTAATACTTCTGGCTGACCTACAACAGCACAGTGACCATTAAGTTTTGACAATGAAAGGTTTCCCAGAGACACTAAAGAGTTCCTAGTTGAACAGATAGTTATTTACTGAAAAGTCTAACAGACGTCAGTAGGACTTGCTTTGGGTCAATTTCCCACTATCAATTTTCTTTCACAAATTTCTGCCAAGCATCTACCCATTTCTCGCTCTCGGGACTCTGAACCTACATTAGTTTGTTTA
>NW_021900283.1:0-591 GCF_006229205.1 Suricata suricatta
ACCTTGCTGGTAGAGGCTCTTGCCTTGATGTTAATGGCAGTGACCGATCATGATGGTGGTAGATGAAGGTAGAGGTGGCTGTGGGAATTAAAATAAAACAAGAGTGAAGCTTGCCACATCAATTCTTTCATAAGCGATTTTTCTCAGTATGCAATGCCCTATGATAGCATTTTACAGATAGAATTTCTTACAGAATTGGGGTCCATCCTCTCAAAACCTGCCCTTGCTTTATCAACTAAGTTATGTAGTACTTTAAATCCTTCAGCTTAACAATCTTCACCAGAAGTAGATTCCACTTCAAACCACTTTCTTTGCTCATCTGTAAGAAATCGCTCCTCAACCATTAAAGTTTGATCATGAGATTGCTGCAATTCAGCCACATGTTCAGGCTTCTAATCCTCTTGCTATTTCTACCACATCTGCAGTTACTTTCTCTGAAGTCCTGAACTCCTAACTTATCTGAGGGTTGGAATCCACTTCTCCCAAACTCCTGTTAATGTTTTGACTTCTTCCAATGAACCACCAATGTTTCATCTAGGATGGGGAGTTCTTGCCAGAAGACTTACAATTTGTCCAGATTAACAAAAAAAA
>NW_021900284.1:0-591 GCF_006229205.1 Suricata suricatta
ACCAGTGATCTCTTCTCCACCTTCAAAATGCTGCCTGGCATCATTCTCTCTCTCTCTCCAGCAGATTAATTTTGGTTTAAAATTGAGATTCAATCACCATACTCTCCTACGATGCTGCAAAGTCGACAGTGACTATTATAAAAGACTAATTAAATAGACATCGCATACTTCAATGTAACAAGTCTTAGTCAACAATGGTTGAGATTTTTCTACCGCCTTAATTCGGTTTTGACTAAACAAAATAAAATGCAAACACATCATAAGTAGGCCGATGATCATGTACTATAATTGGCTGTATTTTGCTGACTCCTCTAGAAGTTAGAAACATATTACCTCTGTGAAGTCAGATTTCTTCTCTGTAACATCAGACTGAAGATTTTTAAGGGCAATTTGGTCATTTGGACGGTACTGGTTGTCCCGTAATCCTAGGCAAAAGGAGATAGTATTGCTACTTTTTAGTAAATGAGAGGAATAAGATGAAATCTAGAACTCTACAGTTTCACATCACCCAGGTAGCATACTCGCCAAGGACAGATCCAGAATTTTCTGACTCACGATAAAACCTTGTACATTTCCTTCTTTCATTCCACC
>NW_021900285.1:0-591 GCF_006229205.1 Suricata suricatta
GCAACCATTCATTAAGCCATACACTTGTGCACTTTTCTACAAGAGTATTTTTCATTTTTAGTAACTTTTAAATTTTTTATTAAGTCTTTACTGTAAAAAAAAAAAAAAAGAAAGAAAACTAGGTTGAAAGACCCACAAAGGAGTTTTATTTCGCCAGAGTGGCAAATGGACCTCTCTCGGAAGGAATAAAGGATTTAGGCCCCACATCCTGACGGATAGCTGGAATAACAGTGAAAACCCACGGAGGAAGGGGCATCACATTTCAAATGGTTTTAATGAACATTTGTTCAAGTTTCACCCATTAGCATTAGAAAGCAAAAGGAAAGGTTCGGAACACAGAAGCGCCCTGTGCATGTGCCAGCTTTTACTAATTAGGCCAACATGGGGGTGGGGGTGGGGGGACACTGCATGGGTTCCAGCGCCCACAGCCACCTTGGGGACGGGTGGGCCTTGGCAGGGCAGGCTGAAGGCGCAGGGCCCAAGCCCTCCTGTAGCTGTAACATTCCTGGGAGCTTTGCTGCGTTTTATAGGTTATCCATAGACAAGTTCTTCCCCCCCACCCTTGAAACCCATGCCCTCTTCTGTAATAGA
>NW_021900286.1:0-591 GCF_006229205.1 Suricata suricatta
CATTTAAAGCAGAGTTAATACCCTTCTTCTCAAAAATAGAATGGAAGGAAAACTTCCGGATTCATTGTATGAAGCCAGCATCTCTTCAGTTCCCACACCAGACAGAAACTCAGAAAAAAAAAAAAAAGAGAGAACTACAAGCCAATATCCTAAATGAATATAGATGCAAAAATATTCAACAAGGTACTAGCAAATTGAATTAAACAGCATATAAAAAGAATTATCCATCATGGTCAAGTGGGATTCATTCCTGGGTTAGGGGGCTGGTACGATATTCACAAATCCATCAATGTGATACATCACGTTAACAAAAGAAAAAATAAAAACCATATAATCCTGTCAATAGATGAAGAAAAAGCATTTAGCCAAATACAGCATATTTTCTTAAAAAAAAAACACTCCAGAAAGTTGGGATAAAAGGAACTAACTTAACATCACAAACATCATAAAAGCCATTTATGAAAAGCCCACTATGAGAAAAAAACTGAGAGCTTTCCCCTGAGATAGAAACACGACAGGGGTGTCCACTCTCACCACTGCTGTTTAACATAGTGCTGGGAGTCCTAGCATCAGCAATCAGACAACAAAAGG
>NW_021900287.1:0-591 GCF_006229205.1 Suricata suricatta
GGCTGCTCTGCTTGCCCGAAAGAGACGGCACCACAAACCAACCGGCGTTGGTGTCGTGATCAGGTCAGGGTGCCGACCCCGAAGAAGGCCGTTGGTCAGCCCTGCCGAGGGGGCTGCGGACCTGGGCAACTTTGTGCTGTTGCAGAGCATGGGGGCTCTGACCTGGGGGCTGGTGGAAGGGATGTCAGCGTGATGCCCATCGCAGTGGCCACCATGGCGCAGGGGCACAGACGGCGTGGCCTGAACCACAGAAATCCATCCGCTCGTGCCCTGGAAGCTGGACGTCCGGGGTCACGAGTCGGCAGGCTCGAGCCTTCTGGGACTGGAGTGGGAGTCGGCCCCGGGCCTCTCTCTGTGGCGCGCGGGCGCGACCCCCTTCCCGCCCTCGCCGTGTCCCCCTGCACCGTCCTGCCCTCGCCCGCGCCGCGTCCCCCTGCACCTGTCCGAGCTTCTCCCTTTCTATAACGACACTGCTCCTGTGACCCCATCTGGTAATTCGCCTGCAACGACCCTGTTTCTCAATCCAGTCACCTCCTGAGGTCCTGGGTCTGGGCTTCAACACACAGGCTGTCAGGGACACAACTCGGCCCA
>NW_021900288.1:0-591 GCF_006229205.1 Suricata suricatta
GAGGGCGGAGGACCCGGCGTTTTCTCTCGGGGTCCCCGCGCGATGGCTGCCTGCTCTGTCAGTGGGCCCGGCCCCGGCGGGGCTTCGAAACCCTGGAGCCGGGGGGGAAAAGGTAGGGGCGGCGCGGGGGGCCTAGGCGTCTGCCCCCTCACCTGCGGATGGCTGCCTAGTGGAGACAGGGTCCGGGCGTGCTCCCGGAGGAGCCCAACCCAGGGTCAGCCCCTCTAAGTGGAGACTGACAGGCAGGCCGGCAGTGAGGGTTGAGGACAGAAGGGGGAGTGCCCTCTGGGTCTGCTGCCCGCTGACATTAGGAACACTCCAGAGCCGGCGCCAGGGCCGCTCCTGATGGAAGCCCCCTCCCTCCCTGACACACACTCTCACACACACACACACACACACACACACACACACACACACACACCACTGGCCTGCAGATGCCACGGGGGACGTGTTGCTTTGCTTTCAGGGCAGAGTTGAGCTCCCTTGGGGAGGAAGCCTTCAGGGACGGACAAGGAGCTGTACCAGGTCCCTTAAGCAAACCCACCCAATTGCCCAGTGGGTGGGCAGTGGGTCTTCTGCGCTGATTCCTGG
>NW_021900289.1:0-1348 GCF_006229205.1 Suricata suricatta
TCCTATATTAAAGCTATTTCTCTATAAACACCTTAAGTAACACAAAAAACGAATGTAAGAATTATGAAATGAGATACAAGGCACCATGGCAAAGGAGTATTACCTAAATGACAAGAAAACTGAAGATGCAAATCCATGTTCTTTGGCAATTGGGATATATTTTTTCCAGTAGATAGAGTTCAGAGACACAATATCTTAGATCTTTATTTTTTTAGAGCAAAAAACCAAAACCTGACTTGGCAATGAAGAATATTTTAATACTGTGTTATTCTTGGGGGGGGGTTAAATTTTTAGAAACTATCTATGGATAAATTGGGGAATACTGATCACAGGGAATTCAAGATCATATTGTAAGTGTTATAGACACTGGTCATGAAAAATAAGAGGAAAACTTGTTTAAAAGCAGGAAACTGAAGGGACTGTGGTTAAGGAAACATATGTACAAAGTTTCTTATCTTTCACAGCTAAGAATTAAAGGATATATGGGGCGCCTGGGTGGCTCTGTCGGTTAAGCCTCCGGCTTCGGCTCAGGTCAGATCTCACGTTCGTGGGTTCGAGCCCCGCGTCGGGCTCTGTGCTGACAGCTAGCTCAGAGCCTGGAGCCTGCTTCCCGTTCTGTGTCTCCTTCTCTCTCTGCCCCTCCCCCTCTCATGCTCTGTCTCTCTCTGTATCAAAAATAAATACAACATTAAAAAATAAGAAAAAGAATTAAAGGATATTATCTAAATTGTGAATTATGAATCATAAATACTATACATTATAAAGGAAAGCCCCAGAAGAAATACAACAACAGCAGTTAAAAGTGCTAGTACCTCCTTTGAGAAATGGAATTAGAGGTAGGGAGAGATGACAACCATGATTTTTCATTTTACGTATTGTTTTTTCCTTTTTGTCTGAATACATTTACTATGCTGCTATGGTCTGGATATCTGTGCCCTCCCAAATTCGTATGTTGAAATCCTAACCCCTAAAGGTGGTGGTAAGATGGAAGATGAATAGGTCATCAGGGTAGAACCCACAGGGGTGGGATCAGGCTCCTGAACACCTTCTCCAATGTGAGGATGCAGCATAAGCCACAGTCTGAAGAGGGCCCTCACCTGACCATACAGGCACCCTGACCTCAGGCACCCTGACCTCACCTGATCATACAGGCACTTCCCCAGCCCCCAGAACTGTGACGAATAAATGTCTGTTGTGTGTAGGTTACCCAGTCTGTGGTATTTTGTTATAGCAGCCTGACATATGCCTAGATACAACTTTAATTTTTATAAAAGATTAGCTTAAAATGAGAAAAATAAAATGCAGGTGTCCTCATCGCTAGGAAAGAGGTGGAATGTCATCCAATAGA
>NW_021900290.1:0-591 GCF_006229205.1 Suricata suricatta
TCAATCCACTGTACCCAAAACTAAAACAAATCTTAGAACGTGCATTATGACATCTTCTCACGGAATGCAAGAGTCAACAATGAGCCACTTTTCCCACTTCAACTGTGACCTTCTAGAACAGGTCCTGGGTAAGGACAGACTGGCTCTCTGCTCCTCCACCCAGAGCCTTGAGTCTCCCCCTCCATTTCCTTCCTGGATCCTCCTGTCCAAGAGAGGCTGCCCCCACTCACCACAGTGTGATGCAGAAAATCAGAAGAGGCCACGGGCCGAGAGGGAGGCTCAAACCACACTCAGCTAAGTGAGGGCGTTAACAGTGAGGGCCAGGAAGGTCAGGTAAGCTGTGCAAGGCTCACATTGCCATGGAGTTTGTTGAATTAGACACAGAACAAGGAGGTGCTGGCTGAGGAGGTGACTCTGGCTGCCGGAGTTATACACTCCCTGCCAAAAATGTGCACACAGCCCCACTAGACAGTCACCTTTCACGTGCAGCGGTCCGGGGCTGGGGTGGCGTGCTAGGCTGTCTTACGTTCAGGGGGCAAGGGTGGGAAGATCCGCCCCAGAGTCTGACCGAGGGTCCTCAGGTAGCACCTG
>NW_021900291.1:0-591 GCF_006229205.1 Suricata suricatta
CCCCTCTCATGTTCTGTCTCTCTCTGTATCAAAAAAATAAATAAAACATTAAAAAATTTAAAAAAAAAAGAATGTCTTCGATGAAGCAGTAAAAATTACTGATTTTATTAAATCTCAATCCTTGAGTATACATACTTACATTTTTTAATATTCTGTGTGATTAATGGGAAGTATGCACAAAGTATTTCTGCACAATGAATTATGTTATTTGTCTTTAGGAAAAGCTCTTGGGTTTGAGTTGCAAACTGAACTAGCCACTTTTTTTTTAAAGAAGGATTGACAGGGATGCCAGTGGCCCACAGTTGGTTGAGCAACTTACTCTTGATTTTGTCCAAGGTCATGATCCCAGGGTCCTGGGACTGAGCCCTGCATCTGGCTCTGTGCTGAGCCTGCAGCCTGCTTAAGATTCTTGCTCTCCGTCTGACTTCGGCTCAGGTCAGATCTCACGTTCGTGGGTTCAAGCCCCGTGTCAGGCTCTGTGCTGACAGCTCAGAGCCTGGAGCCTGTTTCTGGTTCTGTGTCTCCTTCTCTCTCTGCCCCTCCTCCTCTCATGCTCTGTCTCTCTCTGTATCAAAAATAAATAAAACATTA
>NW_021900292.1:0-591 GCF_006229205.1 Suricata suricatta
GAGCATTTCCAAAAGCATATGTTCAATGGAGACTTATTCAAGACATCCCCACGATTTTACTTGTTCATTCGTGGAAGAGATAGAGTTACCGAGAGCCTTCCATGGACCGGTCTTTGCGTTAACAAAGTCCATGGTGAAATAAATTTGGAAAATGCTGAATTTAAACAAAGTAAAAATATTATAAATTCCTTAAGTGCAGAACTTCTCCAAACATATAATAAATTAGATAAATCACAAAGGGATCATATTGTGTTTTTTGATATGTTGCCAAAACAACAATGAAGATATTGAAAAGGAAACCCTTTGTGTTTATTTTTTTAATTTTTTGAAAGTTTATTTATTTTTTAGGGGTGAGCCTGGGTGGCTCAGTCAGTTAAGCGTCCGGCTTTGGCTCAGGTCATGATCTCATGGCTCATGGGTTCGAGCCCTGCGTCGGGCTCTGTACGGACAGCTCAGAGCCTGGAGCCTGTTTCAGATTCTGTGTCTCCCTCTCTCTCTCTCTGACCCTCCTCTGCTCGTGCTCTCTCTGTTTCTCAAAAATAAATAAAGAACAGAAAAAAAAATTTTTTAAGTTTATTTTTTAGAGAGAGA
>NW_021900293.1:0-591 GCF_006229205.1 Suricata suricatta
AAAAGTATAGTTTTCTCACAACTTTATTCTAAAGTTTGAAATTAAATCAAAATTAAAAGTTAAGAAAATTTTATTGGAAGTGTTTCTTTTTTTAGGAATAAATAATATAATTGCAAGATTGAATCTTCCAATGTATTCCCAGTCTACTTACTGCTCCTTTTTTTAAATAAAAATTTTTCTTTGTTACTCAATAAGTACTTCATAGACTTTCGGAATGAGATCCTGTTCATAACTTAAAAAATTATTTTCTAGCAGTTTTTAGTTGTTGATGGATGCCTTTGCAAATAAATATTTTTCTTTATCAAAAGCTGTTTTGATATTAATCTATCTCTTTATGTATAGCTATTTAAGCAAAATATATCTTATTAGTTTCAACAGTTTATCATTTATAAATTTATTTTTTATTTTATGGGCATACAGTCATATAATACCAAAAAAATGCCATTTTGCTTCTTTTCCTAATACATTAGCAAAAAGTATCCATAATAATCACAGGTATACTAAGAAAAACTCATTCCACTGGTGATCTTAATTGGTGATCCTAATACTTACGATCACATATTCACAAATATCCAGGTTTGTAAGAAATGA
>NW_021900294.1:0-591 GCF_006229205.1 Suricata suricatta
TCTGATCTCCTCTCATGCTCTCTTTGTCTTTACAGGTTCCTACCCTTTATTCTTTGGCTAACATTTCAGTAGATTCAGAGAAGGGAACCCACATAAAATCGTATACTCAGCCCCCATGTTTAACCGGAATAATTCCTCTGTGGCAGCCACTCCTAATTTATGCTGATTAAAAATAAAATAAAATAAAATAAAATAAAATAAAATAAAATCACAATTTCTTAATCATCAGGAGTGTTTGTTAGTCTGAGTTCACGACCAGGCAAAGCAGGGAAAATCTGATCCAACACAGAGAGGTTCAGCCTTGTGGGATGGGATCTTCAGATTGTCAAAAATCACTCAGAGACAATTAGCCTAAGCCTTGAGAGTTTCATCGCATCCAGGTATCCACCCAGCCAGCTTCCCTGGCTTGTCACCCATGCAACCACAGAGAACCCTACCAAGAGACGGTCCCATGCTTGGTTGAAAATTCTATTGGATACTCTTTCCTGCTTTGTCAAAAATTAATTGGCCGTACATTTGTGGGCCCAGCTCTGGATTCTCTATTCTATTCCATTGGTCTATGTGTCTGTTTTTGTGCCAATACCATACTGT
>NW_021900295.1:0-591 GCF_006229205.1 Suricata suricatta
CCTTTATATTCATGAAGTCTACATAACTAGTCCTCCCATCAAGCTATTTAGAAATTGGCAAGTAACAACCAACCTAATCTCTCACACAGAACCTTGCTACTTTCCTGACTTCCCAGTACCAGAAGCACTCTGAGCCTGACAAGCTGCAAGATCAATGACTATTTAAATGGAGTCTTTTGACATCATCTCCATTCTATCAGGGGGTGATAAAAAAAAGATGGTCCAGATGTTCCTACCTCAGGCCATCTTAGAGGAAGAGAGATGAATGACAGGATGCCCTTTTCTCAGTCTATGCATAGCCCTCACAATAAGGGAAAAAAGAGCATGCATCCTTCCAGAACTATCTGCCCAGAACCCCTTGTTGAAGGTAACCTATAATCAATTCTGTTTCCCCATAAATCTACTCTCACCCCTTTCGTATGCGGTTGAGGATAAAAGTTTTGGCACAACCACATATATTCTAAATCAGGAACAATACAATATGCTACAGTGTTTGGCTAAGTGACCACGATAAAAACCTGGTGCTGTCTCATTCTGGAGAAGGGGGTTTCTACAAATCCCCCTCTCCACCTCCTGTCTTCCTACCACAGA
>NW_021900296.1:0-591 GCF_006229205.1 Suricata suricatta
CGAATGTTTGTTTGTTCCAGAAGGGGAGCACAGGCAGTAACCTTTCTGAGTCCTTCTCTGTCGGCCTGTGACCCTCTTTGGTTCATGTCTAGAATGTTGTCAGGTTTACCTTCCAGGTGACTGTCGATGCTGCAGAGGCCAGTCTTGGCCCCACAACTTCCTCCATCGATTGCTCCAGCTCCCTGTACGTCCTTGTCCCCTCGCCCTCCCAGTGGCTGTGACACTGCATACAAACAGCTAAAGCCCGCTTTCTGAGATAGACATTCTCTATGCTTGGAGGAAGGAGTGAGCAAATTCAGGGTGTGTCCATCCGATTATATTATGTCTTGCCATGAAAGCCTACTGTGAAGAATTTTATAAAAACAAATCACCTACTGATTTGTCGCTGGAGAACATCTAGATTCTTATAAAGCAGGTTTGCCTAGAGCAAAGGATAAGTGAAATAGCCATAAATATGGAACATCGCTGCTTTCTATCAATAATCAAGAGGTAAAGGGGCTGTAGGAAGTCAAGAAGCAGAAAAAACTGATGCAAAATTTCAGGAAAATGGACACAACCTGGAGGTAACATTCAAGCCTCAGCTTAAAAAAA
>NW_021900297.1:0-591 GCF_006229205.1 Suricata suricatta
TACACTGAATCTAAAAAAATTTTTTTAAACCGACAGTTTTCACTATGTCTTTAATCAAGTCACCAAAACTTGTCTCATGTGTTCTTTAAGATGTGCATTTGCAATGATGTTTTTACATGTTGTTTTTGTTGAAGTTTGTAAATTTGTTGTTTTGTCAGTTTAATGATAGTTACAATTGTATATACATTTTTTAAAAAAAGATAATGATAAGATCGTAGTCAAGTTTATGGGAAATGTAGAGGATGGAAGAACAAACTAAATAATACGTCAAGGAAGCAAAGTGACAAGTTGAGAATATGGGTCATTCTAGAGGGTAACTTGTTCTGTTTCTGTAAAGAATTGGTAACATAAAGCAGGAAAAGGAAAGAAAGTCTACAATTAAAACGGTTTAAGAGCTATAACATCAAATGGATGTGTGATCCTTGGAGGATCTTGTTTTGAATAAAATAACTTGAAAAATGTATTTAGAGAAAGGGAACTTTTGACTATGAACTATCAGATGATACCAAGAACTTACCATTAATTTGCCAGGTAGGATAATAGAAAAGTGCATATTATGTAGAAACACATTCTGAAATACAGTAAGATGAC
>NW_021900298.1:0-591 GCF_006229205.1 Suricata suricatta
AAAAAGAGAGATCAGAGAGTGGTCAGTGTTGCGAAGAGAGTAGAGAGGGTATGATAGCATGACAAATTCCAATTGGAAAGTCAAGAAAGATCCCTCTGTGTAGATGCCCTCTATGTTAAGATTGAAGTGATAAAAGTCCACCGTGTCAAATCAGAAGGAAAGTAGTTGTAGTTAAAAAGCAAAAAGAAGGGCAGAGTGGCTGGACTGTAATAGGCAAGGAGGAGGGTGGTGTGAGATGAGGCTGGGAAGCTGGGCAGGGATATATCATGAAGGTCCTAGCAGGCAAGGATAAGAGGTTGGAATTTTATTCTAAGTGTGGGAAAACACTGGGAGGGTTTTAAGCAGTAGAGGGATAGGACTTAATTTGAGTTTTAAAGATTGTTCTCAAGTACATGGAGAATGTAGTGTTGGGGGCAAGGGAGAAAACAGAAAAACTATATATGAGGCTATTGCTGAATCTACATGAGAGAACAGTGGCTTGGTCTCTGGTGGTAGCAGTCAAGACAAAGGCAAGTGTAGAGATTGGAGTGTGTTTTAGAAACAAAGTTGAGGGGCACCTTGGGTGGCTCAGTCGGTTAAGTGTCCGGCTTC
>NW_021900299.1:0-591 GCF_006229205.1 Suricata suricatta
GTGGCACCGCCCGAGGCTCCCAAGGGAGCGGTTGTCAAAATGGCCCTGGGAATGGCACGTCAGTGCTGGAGATTTCCGGGGACATCGCCTTCCACCTGCAGGAGTCGGGGTAGCAAAGGCGATGATTCCTAGGAGGCTGCCAGGAAGCTTCAGGAACCCTGTGTCTGCCCAGGGGTCCAGCCGGAACCGCTTTCCCATCTCTGGTAAAGTCTATCCTGGCACCGGACAAGAAAGGGAATGTGGGCCCTGTATTTCCTGGCCTCGCTGGCAACGCGGAGCAGTTCTTCAAAGGGGCAGCGGTGACCCTGGGTGGACCATACACAAGGACGGATGGAATGGCAGAGCCCCGCGTGGCCTAGAGGTGGTCCGCGTTACTTCAACTCGCTCGACAGGCGGGAGCAGGCTGGCGTCCCGTCCCTGCAGAGCCTCTGGACGGCTTGGGGAGGAGTCCCGAACAGGAAGCCACTTCCTTCCCAGTGGTCATGCCGCATGCTGGAAACGAGAACAGTGTTATTGGCGAACAATACTTGGGAAATCAATTATTTAAAAAATGAAAGTTCAGTTCACTTTGATGTTTAATTAAAAAAAAAA
>NW_021900300.1:0-1348 GCF_006229205.1 Suricata suricatta
TTTGAAGCATAGAATTAACAATAATTGTCACAATATAAATAATGCAACCATGCATTAATCATTTAATCACATAAATAAAAAACTAATTTTATTTGTTATATTGATAGAAAAATGTCACTGGGTAATTTTTGTTAATGACCTCAAAGAATATTTTTTCCTAACTTGGGTTTAGCATCCACTGACATGGAAATAGTTTCACAACTATATTTTTTGCTCCATTTAGGCTCTTAAATATTATAACCTTGTATTAGGCTTTCTTCATTAAATATGTATGCTTCCAGCAATCTGATTCCTAATATACACTGCTAACATTCTGCACTAACAGCAGTTCTGTTCTCTCTAATGGGTCTGTAACAGTAATGCTACCAAGAGAAACCTGCGAAGAGGCACAGAAGCCTAAATATAGCACACCAAGCTTCTGTAAAATGATAGCCCAGTGGAAAAGCTACTGAAAGTCTGGAATGTGATACCAAATTATGCAAGCAAGTGAAATATCGAAATTTATCTTTATTTGAACAACAAAAAAAGCAGCAAACTGGCAAAGCAGGCTATTAGGTCACCACAATGTCATGCAAATGAAGCTAACACTAGTGTCCCACTAGCAAACACCGTTAGATCTTGATGAGGAATGGTCCTCTGTGATCATATTATTCCTGAAGAATCCTAGGACCAGGTACTTGCAGATTTTAATATGTGTGTCTATGCATACATATATATAAAATATATATATTTTTGTGTATAAATAATATGCATATAAACACATATATACCATAAATATACACATGTATAACATATATTCACATATATACCATATACATACATGCACACATATATACCACACATACACATATATACCATATATGGATACACACATATATACCATATACATATACACACATATATATAATGATAAACATTTTCTTCTGGCAAATCAATACCACGTGCATTAGCCTTAGCTAAAAAGAAATCTCTCCATTGTCCCGAATATATTTTCCCCACATTTGATGAATCTGTGTTGACAAGGATAATTATGTGCCACATACTGTTTTTGGAACCAAAATATACTGGCCAGAAAACCCAAGTACCAGCTTCAGGGGTTTTGTTGACCTTCTTCTCCCGTCTTTGAACCTCTCCAGTGTGTCCTGAGCGGCCAGCAGCTACCGGACAGGTCACGAGTGAGGTGGCGCCGGGTCTGGTCCTCCCTCTGAGGCCTGTTGGTGCGCAAGGAGGGCTGGGATCATCTGAGCAAGTGCACTTCCTTGGACCCTTGCCCTGGCCCGCAATGCTGAGCGGCAGCTGACCACGGTCAAGAGTGCAGTTAGGATTAGCTAACAGTAATTTTTTTACT
>NW_021900301.1:0-591 GCF_006229205.1 Suricata suricatta
CCTGGTTGGGATTCTCTCTTTGCCCCTTCCCTGCCCACAGTCTCCTTCTCTCTCAAACTAAATAAATAAACATTTACAAACAATAATAAAATAAAATATCTGAAGCAGGCTCTATGCTGTCAGCACAGAGCTTGACACGAGGCTCAATCGCTTGGTTCCTGAGATCATGACCTCAGCTGAAACCAAGAGCCAGATGCTCAACCCCTCCATGGACTGGGCCACACGGGCATCCCGTAACTCCCTATTTTTAGAACATTGCATCAGGTGGCTTGTGACATGCACAGAATAAAACACATAATGACAAGAGTACAGTGTGCAGGAGGGCCATGTGGGCTTACTTGCAAGGACCCTGCATTTTACATAGGGTGGCACAATGTTAACTCTACATAGACCGTCAATTAAAGACGCAGCTGTAATCCTTAGAACAACCACTAAAAACTAGTGTAAGAAAATATGGTTAAAATGTAAACTGACTCAAAAATCGAATTTTTCAAAGCAAGCTTAATCCAAAAGGAAAGAGAATTAAAAAAGAAGTGTGACTGGGGTATGTGGATGGCTCAGTTGGTTCAGCATCTGACTTTGGGCTCAGGT
>NW_021900302.1:0-591 GCF_006229205.1 Suricata suricatta
CCGGGGTGGCACCCCAGCCATTGTCACTGGTTCCGCTGGGTGACGGCAGAGGCACCCTCAGCCCTGGACTGCAGCCCTCCGTCCTCCGCAGGGCTCCCCACGGGTGAAGGCCACGGCCGGCGGGGCCACAGGACGGGACACGTGAGCCCCTGTGGATCAGGGGGAGCTGCACGGACCAGCCCGCTCCCGACGGTGACCGGACGTGCCTGAGACCAGGGTCTTCGGACCTGACACGCCAGTGGCTCTGAGCCGTGACTGTGTGTCACCAGGTGTGCAGGGGGAAGAATCGGCTCTAACTTCTTCCTGAGAATACACAAACTAAAGCGTGAAGAATAATCAGCAAAGCACGTCCATGTCAACAATTAAACAATCATTTAACTTAATCTAATACAGGATTGTTTCACAAACTTGTCTGAAACTTGCCCCTACGTTTCCTGTTTCTCACAGATTGAAGTGCGTCCTTAGCTTCCGGTCACCACTGTCTGTGAATGATACTGTAGTTTCTGTAAAATGATCATCATGGGCACATCTATGTGGTACTTTCAGGACCCTCGAGCTCTGGGGAGTGCATGGAAAGGGGTGCCGGGGACC
>NW_021900303.1:0-591 GCF_006229205.1 Suricata suricatta
GCCTTCTAATAGCTCAATCCCCCTGCCCTAGGCTTGTAATTCAGGGAACCAACCTCCTAGGGAAGACAGAAGCAACAAGGCTGCCCTGAAGGGCCGTGTCTGGAGCTAGCCCAGGAGTGGATGGGGTGAGGCATTGTCCATATAAGGACAGGTTTTCCTCTT
Organism: Suricata suricatta; assembly: GCF_006229205.1. Taxonomy (NCBI): domain Eukaryota; kingdom Metazoa; phylum Chordata; class Mammalia; order Carnivora; family Herpestidae; genus Suricata; species Suricata suricatta. The sequence continues at coordinate 163 of NW_021900303.1, forward strand.
TATGTAGAGGCCCCTCACCTCCCTATATTTCCATCTTACCCTCCTTCTTTGGGGGCACAACCAGGCCAGCAGTGGACTCCAGCCCTGGGGCCCAGATCTAGAAATGGAGTTCAGTTTCATCACAAACTGATTAAAATAGAAAATACAAGCCGCTCTTAGACTTGTATTACTATTATTTTTATCCCCTGGGCATCCATGTGAGCGTAGAGCTGGTTCTGATTAAGCACGCGGTCCCTCCAGCCCGCCCCTTGCTGCCTCCCTCACGGAGGGCCAGTGGCTCCTGGCCCACACACAGCCCCATGGGGCAGGAGGACTGAGAGGGAAGAGGGGGCTCGGGCCCACCCCTGGGGGGCTCCAAGTCTGGAGGTGTGCCTGGTTTGAAAGGGAAACTTGAGTCCCTTTCCTCATGGTCTGATGGAAAGATAAAGT
>NW_021900304.1:0-591 GCF_006229205.1 Suricata suricatta
GAACATGTTATATATATTGGGATATGTTTAAATTAATATTCTAGTTAAATTAGAAAAAGATTTCCCTCAGGTGGGTGGAAAACAGATCATTTTTTACATGAGTAATTTATGAATGCATAGAGTCTCCCATGCTTGGTCAGCTCCACCCCACAGGAAACTCGCTCCATGTTTGGATGCCCTTGAAGCAGTCTCTCCAGCCGTCCATTTTCAGAAGGGGCCATGAGGTTTTTACCAAAAGGATCTACATGCTCTGTCCAAAAGCAAATGGTTAGCAGAGAGATACCTATAAAGATTTAACTTCTGGCCTAAGACCCTACCTATCCCTAGGAACACCTAAAATCTTGTACACAGAGAATTTTATTTTTACTTTTTATTTGTTTATTTGTTTGGTTTCTAATAGCATTGAGGTTACCTTTCTTTTTTTTTATTTACTTTTTTAATAGTTTATTGTCAAATTGGTTTCCATTTAACACCCAGTACTCTTCCCCACAAGTGCCCTCCTCCATTACCACCACCTCCCTTCTCCTTTTCACTCCCCCTTCAACCCTTGGTTCATTTTCAGTATTCAATAGTCTCTCAGGTTTTGCGTCC
>NW_021900305.1:0-591 GCF_006229205.1 Suricata suricatta
CTTTGAGAGTTGTTTCAAAGAAGATGTTTCCAAAGACCAGAATACAATGGGAGATATTTTTGAAGAATTTAGGAAGAAAATTTAAAAAAAATTAATGGACTATTCTAGTTGATTTATTTTTTAAAGTTTATTCATTTATTTTGAGAGAGAGAGAGACAGAACAAATGAATACACATGCATGGGGAAGGGACAGAGAGAAAGGGAGAGAGAGAAATCCAAACAGGCTTGGTGCTTCATGGAGCCTGATGTGGGGCTTGAACTCAAGAACCTTGAGGTCATGAACTAAGCCAAAGTCAAGAATCCCATGCCTAACTGACTGAGCCACCTACCCATGCTCCCCTATTCTAGTTAATTTAAATGGCTAAGCAGAGTAATTGTGTCTCCCATGATCTAGATAAGAAAGCAATCTTCTGTTCCAAGGGAAAGACCAAACAAAACAAAATGAAAGAAAAATGTCAGATATTTGGAGGACTTACAGAAAATCTTTTCATGATTTTTAGAAAATCAAGTGAGTCAGGCTCCTAAACCTTTCCCAAAACAAGAGAAGATATTTATTGTTAATTAAAATGGTTTCAAAACTCCTTCAATATG
>NW_021900306.1:0-591 GCF_006229205.1 Suricata suricatta
CAGCGGGCTATTCCCCAGGATGGATGAAGGACATTGCCTACCTACCAACCCTTGCTTTGTTCTAACTTTCCATTTCCAGGTGCAAATCTGCCAACAAGCCACAGGCTTACCTTCCATGAGTAAATGCAAGCGTCCTCATGAACAATGCAAGACGCTGTCCCTCTAATCCCTTCAGTCCCAAGACGACCATCTGCTCACCTCTTAGAATTCCACGTTCTTCTGCGAACAGCTTGCAAAGCTCTGAAGCCAGTGCTGGCCACATATAGAGGAACGTATGCAGAGAGCATGGAGAGAAGGCGGAAATGTGCGATGACAGCCACATTTAAATAGCAGAGCCTGATTATCACGTGTAGACTTTACTCACTGAAAGCCACTGTCCAAGGGGCTCACATTCAAAGGGAAACAATCCTCTCCTGCGGACATTGGAAAATCGACCCCGATTGTGGACTGGGGCCGGGAGGTCCTGAAGGACTGAGCACCGTGTGGGACATTCGGCGAGGTGTGTGGCTCTTTGGGACTTACCTGCGCAAGTAGTTTACATAGCTTTCTCTCTTGAGCCTTTCTTCCCGTCAAGATATCCGTGATCACTGA
>NW_021900307.1:0-591 GCF_006229205.1 Suricata suricatta
AAGAGTGTGGTGAGGTCAGAGTGCAAAGGGAACTTGCATGTCCCTCTGGTGGTAAATTAATATGGCTTTTAAACATGTTAAAAGTACACTTAGCTTATGACCTGGCGATATATGCCCATCAGAAATATGCACCATGTTTATCAAAAGCCATATGAAAGCATGTTCATAGCGACATTATTCACAAGGGCCCCAAACAGCAGAATGGATAATCTGTGGTGACTTCATACACTAAACAACACTATATACACACTATACAGAAATGAAAACTAATTATAACTACATTTACAAACATGATCTAGAGTGAAAAATGCTGAACCTAAATGGATACTTGGCTGTATAATTTCATTTATGTAAATTTCAAAAACAGCAACCACCACCACCACAACAAAACACCCAAAAACAAAAACCAAAGAGCAGACAAAACTAAACCACAGTATTTCAAATGCATGAATAAGTAGTAACACTATAAATCAAGCAAGACAGTGATTCATATAAAAGTCAAAATTGGGGTTAACTCTAGGGGTGGGGAGAGAAGGTGCAGTGACTGGGAAGGTCATGCTGGGCCTATTTTGGGGTACTGGTGAGAGCTTA
>NW_021900308.1:0-591 GCF_006229205.1 Suricata suricatta
TGCTAAGTGCTGGCCCAGAGAAGCGCAGTCTGAAGGGCATCAATGGAGACAACGCGACTAGCTGGGCAAAGGATGTGGGGCTCTCGGTTTTAGGTCGCATGGGAGTAAGCACACCAAGTGCACCCAACGATGGAGAGATCACTCCTCATTCATGGGTTCACCCGTCACAGAGAGTCTACTCCAGACCCGGCAGGGAGTCGTTACTCCGAAGCCCCATCCCACCTGCAGAGTCACAGAGCTGAGAGCTCCAAGTGCATAAGAAGTGCAGCTCTGCTCTGTGTGTCCCACACGGGGCCCAGCGCCTGGTGAGAGGGAGCCCAGAGGGGAGGTGTGTGAAGTGAAGAGTGAACAAATGAACGAACCACCAACAAACAGAAACAGTAAATGACTGACATTCCCGTTTCTCTTCTTCCCTCCTCAACTTCCACGACTTGAAAGCTTTCCCAAGACAAACTGGGAAGGAAAACAGTAGCACTCCTAAAGCCATTCCCATGCGAGGCTCCAAACAGGAAACGGCGTCACAGAATTATTCTAATTCAGACTGATGGTCCGCACTAGGAAAAGCCACTTGGTGACTGTACCTTGAGAAGG
>NW_021900309.1:0-591 GCF_006229205.1 Suricata suricatta
CCCACATTCCAGGATATAATGTATAATATATAGTGTAGTCCCCACATTCCAGGATATAATGTATAATATATAGTGTAGTCCCCACATTCCAGGATATAATGTATAATATATAGTATAGTATCCACATTCCAGAATATAAGCACCATTTGCTCATGTGCTCAGCTGAAATGTTATATCTCATCCTGTCCACTTTCAGTTTCTTAGGAATTCCTCAGTGCTCCTGCTTCTCTGAAAATTCCCTGTCATCTTTTTAAAAATATAAATTTTTGTCCTTTCCTGTCATTTCTGGAAGTTGGGGCTGAGGAGAGAGATGATAGCAGGCGCTCAGTCCACTAGGGTGAAAGAGGAGGTCAGAGGGATTCTAGAGAAGATGACAATTAAGCAGAATCTTAGAGGATGAATAGGAACAACCAAGGTGAGAAGTGGAGAGAAGGCTTCTGCAGGCTGAGGGGACACCATGAGCAAAGGTATGGGGACAGGACACAGTAGGACAGGGAGGATGGATTACAAGCAAGACTTGCTTGACAGAGGCAAGACTTGCATGCATTGCAAAAGGAGAGGTAGGGCCATGGGCTTATGGGTCAGGCTAAG
>NW_021900310.1:0-591 GCF_006229205.1 Suricata suricatta
TAAACCTGCTGTCAATAATATTGTATAATAATAATTGGATCACTGTACCTATGTCGCAATTTCCTGTAACTCCCCCTTCCCAAACTCATAAAAGTCCTACCCCACCTTTGTTCGGGGCTCTCTGGCTCTCTCCATTCCATCAGCTTGGAGTGAGCAGAGGCCCGGGTTCGAACCTGCAATAAAAGACCCTTGCTTTTTGGCTTTGGGAAAAAAAAAAAAAGAGGCATACAGATGGCCAACAGACATATGAAAAGTTGTTCATCATCAGTTACCATAAGGGAAATGCAAATCAAAACCACAATGAGATTTCCCCCCACACCTGTCAGAATGGCTAAATTCAACAATACAAGAAACAACAGGGATAGGTGAGAATGTGAAGAAAAAGGACCTCCCTTGCACTGTTGGTGGGAATGAAAATTAGTGCAGCCACTTTGGAAAACAGGATGGAGATTCCTCAAAAAGTAAAATTAGAACTACCCTATGATCCAGCAACTGCACTAGTGAATATTTACCCAAAGAATACAAGAACACCTATTCAGAGGTATATATGCATTGCTAGGTTTATTGCAGTATTATCTACAATAGTTAGGC
>NW_021900311.1:0-1347 GCF_006229205.1 Suricata suricatta
CTGCTAATTACATAAATGGATTCTAGATATATCCTTCTGTAGAATTACTAATACATGTTCTCTTAATGCAGTAGCTGCATTCCCAAATGTTGGCTTAAAAGTGACTTACTAAAAATTGCATCAGGGCGCCTGGGTGGCTCAGTCATTCAAACATGCGACTTTGGCTCAGGTCATGATCTCGAAGTTCGTGAGTTCGAGCCCCATGTCAGGCTCTGTGCCAACAACTCAGAGCCTGGAGCCTGTTTCAGATTGTGTGTCTCCCTCTCTCTCTCTGCTTCTCCCTTTTTCCCTCTCTCTCTCAAAAATAAACATTAAAAAATTTTAATTGCATCATAAAATTTCCCTCTGATTTAAAGTTCCTCAGTGCTGTGTTCACGTGTGGTTCAGTCTGTCCTTGTTTGCTTGTTTATACTGTCAACAGAAGTATCCCCTCTGCTCCGGAAGATAGCACCCCTTCCTCGCACTCATGCGCCTCTTCCTCAGGAGCGCTCCTGCCCGTCTTGGGTGGCCCCAGCGGTGTCTGCCACCATTGTCAGGAAATGTGTGTTGAATGCATCCACATTGGTAACTTCGTGGCTGCATCCACAGAGAAGTGATTGTGTCTCCATATTCTCTTGATTTCCTTGTCTGTGCTTCCTTCCTCACTGTGAGGCCAAAGGTACCGCCTCACAGTCCAGGAAAGGATGTTTGGAATTATTTACTTCATCTCCTCATGTGACATGAGATAGCTTAGTCTGTTATTGAAGACAGTAGCCTCTAGGCATGTGTGGCTATTCTATTAAACTAATTAAGATTGAGCAAAATGCAGAATTCTGTTTCTCAGTTGTGCCAGCTACGTTTCAGACACTCAGCAGCTGCATGTGGATAGTGGCGGCTACATTGGGCAGCACAGGTATAGAACATCATCGTCACAGAAAGTTCTGGACAGCACTGGGGATGCCCCTTCTCTAAGGGCTTGAGCTCTCCGGTCCTTGGTTTCTTCTCTGTAAAACAAGCATTGTACAGCACCTTGTTCATAAGATGTTCTGGGAATCAACTACTGCATGTAATGGGTTCAGCACAGTGTCTGATACATAGTAAAATGCTCAGGAAGTGTTACTGCATGCTATTCTTGTCATTATCATCATTATTATTCAATTACCCGTAAATTACAATCAAATCACTTGCAAAAGCTAGTTGGAACCTTTTCTTTTGCAATCAATATTTTGCAAAAATTTTTACTGGGTACTTCCTGTGTGCCAGGCACTGAGCTTAGTAATAACAATACAGAAGTAAATAGACTTGGCTCTGGTCCTAAAGGTATTCCAGAAATAATTGCGTTCATTGCCATCTGTGGATTGTGCCAGT
>NW_021900312.1:0-591 GCF_006229205.1 Suricata suricatta
TCTTTTAAGCAAGAAAAATAAAATCATGAAAATAATTAGAGTTTTGGATAAAATAAGAGCTCTGCTACAGCTATAGAATATGAAACATTTGTTTAACAGTTGTAACCAGGAAATCTATAGGAATAGTGTGCTCAGTTGCTACTGAACGATTGATGGACATTGCTTGAAAATATGCTATTAGGTATTCAGGAACAATTAGATTTAACCCATAAATAGAATCATCTTTGGAAAGAAACTTCTCCCAATTTTAGGGAAATTTATCTGTCTGTCTTATCAAATGTCATTCTTCTCACAGAGTCATCTTTCCAAATAAACAGGAATGGAGTGCTATGTGAACATTTTTCTTATTATTTAAGTCAATTCACTAGCATTGGAGAATCACATAACACGATGTGATGATAAACTTAAGTACAAAATGGCATAGACCCTATAATCCCATTTATTAAATATGTGATATAAATTTATATGTGTGCAATTTAGACAGGTGTGCACCAAACATTCACTCTTTGTATCTTGTTTGCAACATAGAATTTTATTTTACATTTTATGATTTTTGTTATATTCTAAGTTTTCTACAATGAGTATATGTGC
>NW_021900313.1:0-591 GCF_006229205.1 Suricata suricatta
AGGTGCCCCAAGGGCATTATGTTAAGTGAAGTCAGTCAGACGGAAAAAAGACAACCACCATATGATCTCACTTATAAGTGGCATCTAAAAAAAACCTTACTCATGGATACGAAGGTGAGGTCAGTTGTAGCCAGCAGCTAGGGGACAAGGTGTGAAATGGGTAAGGAGATCAAAAGGTATAAACTTCCAATTATAAAATAAATAAGTCATAAAGATGTAATGTACAGCATGGTAACTGCAGTTAGTAATACTATATTGTATATTTGAAAGTTGCTAAAAGTACTCCTTAAAGTTCTCATCACAAGAAAAATAACTTTTGTAACCACATGTGGTGATGGATGTTAACTAGACTTATTGTGGAGATCATTTTGCAATATATATAATATCCAATCATTAGGTTATATGCCTAAAACGAATACAGTGTTACATTTCAATTATACCTCAATATTTTTTTCAGTTTTTAAAAAGAAATGAAATAGCTTGGTCAAATATTCTTTCATTGTACTTTTAGTAAGAATTTCCAGATTATTTCCAAAAAAAGACTTTAGCAGCTTTCCCTCCTGGCAAGAAATATGAAAGTATGCATTATCT
>NW_021900314.1:0-591 GCF_006229205.1 Suricata suricatta
TAATTGGACTTAATGAAATGTTTAGAGGTGCAGTAGGCATGACTTTGAGTAGATAATGAAAGAAAATGCAAAATGCTAAAAAAAAAAAAATGAAAGCATCATTATAATGTAGCAGTATCCACAACTAGATAGAGTAGATCACTCCTCTCTCTTGTGACTTTTTCTGGATCTTACATGTTTTGACCATTTTAAACCTACTAACATTTTTAAGAGCAAAAGTAATTAAGGAAAAGGAAAGCTTGATACTACTCCATATGGGCTTTCTGCAGCAGACTGTGTAAACTTGTTTTCAACTCAAAACTCAGATTAAAGTTTTGAGAAAGCATACCTATTTGTTTTTTTGGTAAAAAACTATTTGGATTTCTATCCCTTGTTTTCTCTTTTATTTAATGTTTTTTTTTTAATTTTTGAGAGACAGAGAGAGACAGCACAATTAGGGGAGGGTCAGAGAAAGAGGAAGACACAGAATCAGAAGCAGGCTCCAGGCTCTGAGCTAGCAGTCAGCACAGAGCCCAATGCGGGGCTTGAACTCATACCATGAGATCATGACCTGAGCTGAAGCTGGACGCTTAACCGACTTGAGCCACCCAG
>NW_021900315.1:0-591 GCF_006229205.1 Suricata suricatta
TTTTAAATTGAAGTGAATTTTGCTACGAAAAAAGGATGGAGAGGGCTTCCTGGTGGGAACAATTAGCAACACCAGGGTAGGCAGGTTTCATGGTGTATTGATTAAGTAGTTCCATTGTATCTACTTGGTTCCTTTATTCTTTTCTACCCTCAACAATGTGTTAAGTTTTCCTGATGTCAGTTCCCTTCACTGTTTCAAGAAAAGCCAGAGATGATCCAGTTTACCAGTCTAGATATGAGATATTCAGGGGCCAAAAGGACTATTTTTTTTCTAAGATTTTATAGCCAGGGTGTTTAAACCTTACCCAGAAACCCTTCAGCAGACTCTCACAGGGTCACATGCCCATGGATGGATCCAGAAAGAGAACCAGAGCACTGTTCTTATTTAGAACAGTTAGTATTAACTGCCGAGCTGGGAGTAGTTGGTTCTAACCCAGGAGTTGGTTCTCCCACAGAGGTAGGAGGTAGGTGTTTGAAAAACCTGGAGTTCTAAATTCAAGGAAGAAGAGGGAGGATGGATAGAAAGTAACCAGTGCTCACTGAACAACTATGTTGTGAGACCGGTGAAAAAGTAGTTTTCCAGCTTACAGTG
>NW_021900316.1:0-591 GCF_006229205.1 Suricata suricatta
GTGATTCCGGGGCTCCATGCAAGCATGCGGCCGGGCACACTCACAGAGGGAGGTTCTCGGGGTCTGGTGAGGATAAGGGAGGCTGTGGCCCCTGAAAGGGTGGAGAACCTCACTACAACAGACACTGGCAGGACAATGGCTACAAAGTCAAAAACACACGGTGCACGATATGCTCGGCCCTAACCCGGGAGAGAACCGGAGTCGCTGCCCTGGTCAAGTGGCCGCCTGCAGGTCGTGTCCAGGCCTGGCCTGGGGCCCTGCCAGGCTCCTGCCTGCTGAGGCCAGGCCTGACGTCAGGAGGCGCCCCGTTTTCCCCTCCTTCCAAGCCTCCCAATGCGGCAATCTGCCTAGACACTTCTTTATCCCCAGTTACAGCTGTTGAAAACCGCTCCCGAGTTTCCTTTTTAAAAAGCACCTGCCCCCAGCTTCGCCCATGGAGAGCCTGCAGGTTGGGCAAGCCGGGCCAGAGGCAGTGCCACCATCACACAGTGGCCCCTGACTCGCTCGTTTTAAGTTGCTTCTAGCTCAGTCCCCAGGTCACCCTGAGCAGCCCAGAGAGGACTCCATGAAACCCAGGATGCAGGTCAGGAT
>NW_021900317.1:0-591 GCF_006229205.1 Suricata suricatta
AGGCACCCCTGCTGTTCTATTTTTTAAATTAATGTATTTAAATTTATTTAAATTCCAGTTAGTTAACATATGATATAATTGTAATATTAGTTTCAGGTGTACAATTTAGTGATTCAACACTTTGTTCAACACTAATGCGTATCACAACAAGTACACTCTGATTCCCATCACCAGTTCAACCCACCCCTTCACCTGCCTCTTTCTGGTAGCTATCAGTTTGTTCTCTATAATTAAGAGGCTGTTTCTTGGCTTGCCTCTCTCTTTTTTTTCTCTATGATAATTTATTTTGTTTCTTAAATTCCACATATGAATGAAATCAGAGGGCATTTGTTATTTTTCTGACTGACTTATTTTGCTTAGCATAATACTCTCTAGCTTCATCTAAGTCATTGGAAATAGCAAGACTTTATTATTTTTTATGGATGAGTAATATTCCACTCAATATATATGACTTCTATGCTTTCATCAGTTGATAGACATTTGGACTTTGTCTATAATTTGGCTATTATAGATAATGCTGCTATAAAACATCGGAGTGCATGTATCCCTTTGAATTAGTATTTTTGGATTCTTTGGGTAAATACCTAGGAG
>NW_021900318.1:0-591 GCF_006229205.1 Suricata suricatta
CAGAAGCCCAGGCCAGCACGGGTGAGGAGGCTCAGAACGGCACGCCAGGACTTCTGTGCTGACCCGACTGCGAGCACGTCACAGAGGGAAGTAAGGGCACGAAACCGCCTGCTGGTGGCATTGGAGGGAATTGGGGGTTACTGAATGAAGGGACCGAGCGCGGCCTGCGGGAACGATGCTGTCACGAGACAAAAGCACCAACTGCGACCGGCTCGCCTTCAGAGCTGGACGGAGCCGGCTCCACGCGGCCGAGAGGCACCCCTGCCCGAGAGCCGGCGTGGCTGGGACGCAGCAGAACCACACGCGCAGGCCAAGCGCCCGCGAGGACGGGCCCCTTCCTTCCACACAGACGGGAGGGGGCGCAGGCAGGCCTCTCCTCCATCTCCCTGCGCGGCCGAAATGAAATGCTATCCGTTCTTCCTATACGTGACCTTCCTGGAGGTTTATTAGTTATCAAAACCTGTCCCCTGGAACTCAGCTTTCTCAAATTAAGAAAAGAGAGAGACCCTGAAAGGAAATAATACGTCAACAGCCAGAGACCTCCCCTTTGGCGAGCACAGAGGTCTGAATTTCACTTCCCATCTGACCGTT
>NW_021900319.1:0-591 GCF_006229205.1 Suricata suricatta
CACCCCCAGCAGAGGTCAGAGGAACCATGAGGAACCACACCACTGTCACCGAGTTTGTCCTGCTGGGGCTCTCAGATGCCTGTGAGCTGCAGATGCTCATCTTCCTGGGGCTGCTCCTGACCTACCTCCTCACTCTGCTGGGGAATCTCCTCATCGTGGGCATCACCCTCCTGGACAGGCGCCTCCACACTCCCATGTACTACTTCCTCCGCAACTTTGCTGTCCTGGAGATCTGGTTCACCTCGGTCATCTTCCCCAAGATGCTGACCAACATCCTGACTGGATACAGGACCATCTCTCTCCCAGGCTGTTTCCTACAAAGTTTCCTCTATTTCTTTCTGGGCACCACAGAGTTCTTCCTACTAGCGGTGATGTCCTTTGACAGGTATGTAGCCATATGTAACCCCTTGCGTTATGCCACCATCATGAGCAAAAGGGTCTGTGTGCAGCTGGTTCTTTGTTCATGGATGGCAGGATTCCTTCTCATAGTCTTTCCAAGTTTCATCGTACTTCAGCAGCCATTTTGTGGCCCCAATGTCATTAATCATTTCTTCTGTGACAGCTTTCCACTCCTGGAACTCATATGTGCAG
>NW_021900320.1:0-591 GCF_006229205.1 Suricata suricatta
TACTCCAACAAAATGCTAAAGACTGAGCAACTTAAACCACATTTATTTCTCACAGTGAAGCTGGAAGGTCAAGGTTGCCTGCAAGTTCAGTTCTCAGTGAGGTCCCACTTGTAGACAATGTCCTTCTCCATGTGCTCACATGGTCCTTCCTTCGGTCATGCACAGGGAGAGAGAGCAATCTCACTGTCTTCCTCTTCTTGGAAGAGTACTGATCCCATCCTGAGAGGCTCAATCTCATGACCTCATATAACCCTAATTACCTCCCAGAGACCCAGCCTCCAAATACCATCACATTAGGGGATGGAGGTTCAACCTATGTGTTTGGAGGGGGCACAGTCAGCCCATTATAATGTTTATTAAAGTTTGGTTAAGCTATGTGAATATCACCTTTGTTTTCTTAATATCCATAGTTTTGTTAAAAAATGACTGAATACTTACCATGTCCTAGAAACTGTGATAAACACAAGACATGGAAACTCAAAACTCTTTAGTATGAGGAATTTACAATTCTGTGGCAAAGAAATGCACATGAACAGATCATCACAGTACTGGCTATAATGTGTGTGTGTGTGTGTGTGTGTGTGTGTGTGT
>NW_021900321.1:0-590 GCF_006229205.1 Suricata suricatta
GGTGCTAGATCTCATGAGCTGTGAGATCATGACCTGAGCTGAAATCAAAAGTCAACCTGTAACTGACTGAGCCACCCAGGCTGCCCCAAGAGCCCAGATTTTTTGTATCATAATGACCAGTCTCTGCAGCTCACCTCCTTGAAAGGAAAACTGCCGTGATCATATGTACATACACACTTTTCACATGCACACATGTATACACACACACATGTGCACACATGCATAGTAAAGCCAGGTGAGCTTAATTCATTTTGGCTAGACTGAAGCCAAGGTCTTGCAAATATAAAATGGTTAGATTTCTGGGCCAACACTGGAGCTGGAGGTGGCATGCTGGTTAGGACAGGGAAGTGATCCTACCCTGATCTTATTTTCTGGTGAGAAAACATTTTCATATTATTTTCAATAAAAAAGGTACCGTGGCTGCATATTCTTCCTGTTCTAGGGATAGAGAAGTGCTGATGCATAGGAGCACATGTACCCCAATGTTCATAGCGGCACTTTCTACAATAGCCAAATCATGGAAAGAGCCTGAATGTCCATCACCTGATGAATGGCTCAAGAAGATGCATATATATATATATATATATATA
>NW_021900322.1:0-2869 GCF_006229205.1 Suricata suricatta
CCAGGAACACTGGGGACAGAGCCCATGTAAATTCTGCTTAATGCTTTCCAATATATGGAAGCTGTAATCCCAGTCATACAAAGTTAAGACCCACCAGTTTCATGACTTGATAAAACACCTCCCTAAAATGAGAAAATCTAACCTTTTATTTCACTTCAAAACGTTCATTTTTGGGGCGCATGTGTGGATCAGTTGCTGAAGGATCTGACCTCAGCTGACGTCATGATCTCACAGTCAGTGAGTCTGAGTCCCGCACAGGCCTAAGTGATGACAGCACAGAGCAGCCATGGAATCCTGTCTCCCTCTCTCTCTGCTCCTCCCCCGCTTGGTCTCACTCTCAAAATTAATTAAAGTAATCTTACAAAAGTTAAGAAAAGTTCATTTTGGATGATATTAACTAAAATACAAAATTTCCACTCTATATGTTCCATTCTTCAATCCTAAAATAACTTAAATCTCTTCTTATTTTCCTAGAATTTCTACATAATGTCACAAGGGATAGAACATTTAAGACTCAAAACTTGCAGCCTATATTAAAATCTCTATTCATTTTTTCTTAATCACTGAATCATTTTATAATTTTTCATGTGTAATAGGAAGTTCCTGTGACTTTGTCATATCTGTTTTCACGTTCTGAGTAGTTGTATATGAGATTACATTACGATTCATTGTATCAAACACTTTTAAATATCGTTTGTAATGTTTATTTTTGAAAGATAGAGCAGGCATTGAGGGCTGAAAGAGAGGGACACACCAAATTTGAAGCAGGCTTCTGGCTGTGAGCTGTCAGCACAGAGTCCTCCCCAAAGCTCCAACTCCTAGACTCTGAGATCGCAGCCTGAGCCCAAGTCCGATGCTTCACCTACTGAGCCGCCTACCCACCTCTGTAGCTCTAAGACTAAAATCTCAGTGTGTAACCATGAAAGTGGACCTATTTTGATTTATTAGCCGGTTTTCATAAAGAGGAAAATTGCAACGTATATTCATCCATATCAACTCCAGAAATCTCTAATGAAAGTCCGTATGATTTTAGCACTTAAAAGACATTATTATACAGAAATTAAGGGTATAACTCAATTTTTAGAACCAAGCAAGCAACGTTCATTTCTTTTGAGGTTTTCTTTTTCCCTTTTACTTTGAGAGATGGAGAGAGAGAGGGGAGGAGAGGCAGAGAGACAGGAGACAATTCCAGGCAGGCTGCACAATGTCAGCGCAAATGGGGATGTGGACTGGAACTCACAAATGATGAGAAAACGATCTGAGCTGAAACCGAGAGTCAGACGCGCAAACCTTGCTCAGCCACCCACGCACCCCAAAGCCTTTCATTTCTAAACATACAAGCAACATCAAAGTTGCAAAATATGCCAACAATAACATTATTAAAAAATATGGGGATTACATTAACATACAATCTGAGTGATGTAGAAAATCTAATGATTTGGGGCTGCTGGGTAGCTGAATCAAATGTCAGACTTTACCTTAGGTCATGATCTCATCGTTTGTGGGTTGATGTCCTCCATCAGGTTCTGTGCGGACAGCTCAGAGAGTGGACCCTGCCTCAGATTCTGTGTTTCTCTCTCTTTCTGCCCCGTCCTCTCTCACACTCTCTTTACATCTCTCAAAAAAGAAACAAACATTAAAAAAGATAAGTATTTTAAGAAAAAAGAAAAAGTAGGGATTCCTTTTTCCTGAAGTTGACTTTTTCTGATTTCAGTTTTGTTTATGACAAATTCTAATTCTAAGCATCAGATAGTAGCAAGTGGAATGCCTTTACTTTCATTTTTGCCTTTCAGCTGTATTTCCAAATGAAACTGACAGCCTCCTTTCTGAGACATTTATGGGAACTTCTATCCAAAGAGTGTCAGTGGATGGATATAAAGGTAGTGCCCTGGACAATGGACACTTAATGAGAAACTGGAACAAGGATGGGGAGTGTGAGGGGCCTAAAGCACACATGGGGACTCCTATTCCAGACTACAGTGGTGAATGGCATCCATGTGGGGAGGTCTCTAATCAAAGCACCAACCTCATTACACATAAGAGTATACATTTAGGAGAGAATCACTCTAAATATGACGCATGTGGGGAAATACTTAACCAGTCCTCCAGTGTTGGTGTTCAGAAGAGGATTCATGTAGGAAAAAGCCCATACACACGCAATGAACCTGGGAACATACTTAGTCAGTCATCAAGACTACATATCAAGAAGACAATCCATGCCGGACACAAAGGTTACATTTGTAAGGAGTGTGACAAAGTCTTCTACAGGCACTCAGCACTAATTCAACACCAGCAAGTGCACACTGGAGAGAAACCTAACGATTGTGAAGAAGGTGGTAAAACCTTTAATGATGCCTCATCAGTAAATGTACATAGACTAATCCATACAGGAGAGAAACCTTACACACATAAAAAATGTGGGATGGCCTTTCCCCAACACTCACCTCTTACCGAACATCACAGTACCCAAACTGGTGAGAAACCTTACCAATGCAAAGAATGTGGCAAATCCTTTGCACAACAGACAAACCTCATCCAACATCTCCGAATCCATACTGGAGAGAAGCCTTACCAATGCAAAGAATGTGGCAAATTCTTTACTCACCACAGAAGCCTTATCCAACATCTCCAAATCCATACTGGAGAGAAATCTTACCAATGTATGGAATGTGGCAAATCCTTTAATCACCAGTCAGACCTTAACAGACATCACAGAATCCATACTGGAGAGAAGCCTTACCAATGTAATGAATGTGGCAAGGCCTTTACTCACCAGTCAGGCCTTATCAGACATCACAGAATCCATACTGGAGAGAAGCCTTACCAATGCAAAGAATGTGGCAAATTCTTTACTCGCCACACAAGCCTT
>NW_021900323.1:0-1347 GCF_006229205.1 Suricata suricatta
CCAAATCATATTCTTATTATGCACCACCCAATTCAAAGCTCGTTCTTTCCAGGGAGACTACTTTGATGCACCCGGAGCATTTTATCTTCCCAGCTTTATCTCTGCACATTTCAGCACCTGGTGTCCACTTACTAAAAAATAAAAGTCTGATTTTTCATTATGTGGATGTGTCAGTTTGCTCACTCTATTGATGAAGAGCATCTTTGCTTGGTTTTACTGCATAATGACCTCAATCTCAGGGGCTTACAGCAACATACTTCATTTCTTGTTCATGAGTCTTGTTAGTCACTCAGGACAGCTCTGCCTCAGGCTGTAGGTTGAGTTCTGGGCTGTTTCATGTTTCTCATTCTCTGGACCAGAAACTCCCCAAGACATGTTCTTCTTATGACAAATGACAGGAATACAAGAGGGGAAGCTAACCACTGAGCACATTTAAAACCTCAGCATGTGTCATGTTTACTAATATTCCATTAGCCAAAACAAATCACGTGGCCCTGCTCAGTTGCGTTGGGATGCAGAGCTATCGCCAAGTGACCAATGCCATGCTAGTAAATGCTCAGCAACTGGCTCTTCTGGGGGGGTTGAGGGGTGGCGGAAATAAAGCTGTTTTGTAGCATTTGCTGATTTCTCTGGCCTTGAATACTTTCACTATGGCAGATTCAAGTTACCGAGGGTTGGCTCACAAAATTTTTGAACTTGAGCAATTAGCTTCGTGAGTCATTATTAGCTGACGTAGACCAGCTTTGCCACCATGTGCCAGACAATGTGTGTGTATAATCTTGTTATAGAAGAGTGAAGAATTGGGGCAGTATGCTATCAGAAATGTTTGGGTTAATTTCTTCCCACGAAACCTCAGTATAATCAGTATTCTTAAATACTTACATATTATCAGTTTTTCTTTTAGGATAAGTTGTGAGAAGGAGAATTCCTGGGTCAAAGTGTTCTCAAGACTTTTTGAGACTCTTAAAGACTTTTGCAAAAGTGCAGTGAGGCTGTACCAGTTTATTCTATTTTCTCCCATTTTATAGGTGAGGAGAATGAGGCTTAAAAGATAGCTGTGTAGCTTGCCTAAGTTCACAGAAGGGGTCAGCAGCGAGTGGAACTAAAATTCAAATTCATGTCAGACTTGAAAGTCTGTGTTCGTAACAGTCTTGGAGGTGATTCTCTATTTTGTCTATCATTTGTTTTAGTATTTTTTCCTAGATTGCCATTTGTATTTTGACTTCATTTATAATGCTGTTTTTTCTCCTCTCCTCCCTCCCATGTAAAATTTTTTTCTAGTCAGATCTACTGGTCAGATTTTAAAGTATTGGTGGCTGAGTAAGCAAATTTGTTTGTATGAGGGCC
>NW_021900324.1:0-590 GCF_006229205.1 Suricata suricatta
TCAGAGCTTGAGAACTCTTTGGTGAGGTAATTAAAAAACTAAAGTAACTGAAATATAAACATAGCTATCTCCACTAGCACTGCCATTGAAATAATCAGTCCCAAAGGTTCATCTTCATTATTCACAGAGGCTGTCTGTGCTAATGGACCTACCTAGTGACACGGATATGTAACACCAAACACATCAGCTCACTGCCACTTATAATGACAGGGATAGTGACCTGACATGTATCACCCATTTCATGCTTCCTGGTGAGGCTGAACCAGTTGCTGCTCTGCCTCTCCATGTTAATTCCTGCATGTAAATACATGTCCTTTTCACAGTCTGTTTGCTGCTACATTTTCTGCATTTACATGCACTTCCTAGGTGACTTCAGTGTTGAAAATGTCCCTGCAGCCCAGACCTGCAAGGCTGACTGGTGTTCAAAAATGTGTGATGTGTCTCACAGACAAAACCCTCGTGCAGGTAAGTCTCAGTCAGGCCCACGATGGAGAGTAGTGGGCCTTGAGTTCAGTGGTAATGATACGACAATGTACAAATCCAGGAAACGTAAAATGAAATTCATGAAGTCTATGAGGAGCCACCTAGAA
>NW_021900325.1:0-590 GCF_006229205.1 Suricata suricatta
AATGGACAAATTCTGAAAAACACATGCATTATCAAAATCAAACGGAAAGGGATAGAAAATCTGAACTGACTCATAACCAGTGATGAAATGGAATCAGTTATCAAAAATCTCCCAGAGAATAAGAGCTCTGGGCCAGGTGGCTTCCATGGGGAATTCTAGCAGACATTCATATCAGATAATACCCAATATTCATATAAGACCCATTCTTCTGAAGCTATTTGAAAACATAGAAATAGAAGGAAAACATCTGGACTCATTCTACGAAGGAAGCATCCCTTGATTCCCAAACCAGACAGAGACCTAGCAAAAACAGGGAAGTGCAGGCCAATATCCTTGATGAATAGAGATGCAAAAATATTCAACAAGATACTAGCAAACTGAGTTCAACAGTATATAAAAAGAATTATCCATCATGGTCAAACATGATCAAGGGAGATTCATTCCAGGGTTACAGGTTTGATTCAATATTTGCAAATCAATCAATATGATACATCACATAAACAAAAGAAAAGATGAAAACCATATAATCCTATTGATAAATACAGATAAAGAATTTCACAAAATATAGCATCCTTTCTTAATAAAAACCT
>NW_021900326.1:0-590 GCF_006229205.1 Suricata suricatta
CCAATACCATACTGTCTTGATGATGACAGCTTTGTAGTAGAGGTTAAAGTCTAGGGTTGTGATGCCTCCTGTTTTGGTTACTTCTTCAATATTATTTTGACTCTTCGGGGTCTTTTGTGGTTCCTTACAAATTTTAGGATCTTGGTTCTAGGTTTGAGAAGAATGCTGGTTCAATTTTGATGGGGATTGCTTTGAATGTGTAGATTGCTTTGGGTAACAATGACATTTGAACAATGTTTATTCTTCCAACGCATGAGCATGGAATGTTTTCCATTTCTTTGTGTCTTCTTCAATCTCCTTTGTAAGTTTTCTATAGTTTTCATCATACAGATCTTTTATATCTTTGGTTAGGTTTATTCCTAGGTAGTTTGTGTTTGTTTGTTTGTTTGTTTTTGCAATTGTGAAAGGGATCAGTCTCTTCATGTCTCTTTCTGTTGCTTCATTGTTGGTGTATAGAAATGCAACCGATTTCTGTAGGTTGATTTTGTCCCCTGCAACTTTGCTGAATTCATGGATTAGTTCTAATAGGCTTCTGGTGGAGTCTGTCAGGTATATCATGTAGAGTATCATGTCATCTGCAAAAAGGGAAA
>NW_021900327.1:0-590 GCF_006229205.1 Suricata suricatta
TTTTTTTGTCAAATTTAGGGGTTATAAATGAGGTCAAATAAATGTACTTTCCAAATCTTGTCTTTCATTAGCTCCTTCATATTTTGAAGACACTGTCACTTTAAGACAGATTGGAGGTGGGGGGCGCCTGGGTGGCTTTGTAACTTACATGTACAACCCTTGATTTCGGCTCAGGTCATGATCTCCCCGTTTGTGAGTTCAATCCTCACTCTGTGCTGGGCTCTGTGCTGACAGCTCAGAGCCTGGAGCCTGCTTCGGATTCTGTACCTCCCTCTCTCTCTGCCCCTCCCCCCCCCCCCCCCGTGCTCCTGTCTCTTTCTCTCGCAAAAATAAATAAACATTAATAAAAAAAACTGCACTGTGAAACATTGGTTGTGGCTACTATTGATAAATATTTTCTCTGGGACATGACTTGACGTCATAAAAGATCTTAAGTTTAAAATTTGGTGAGAAGAAGCACATTTGTAATGTAGGACTGTGCATTACTGATGAAGGGGTGTGAGTATTTGAAGTGCTTACTGGTGTCACCGAAAGTGAATGTGGAGCCATGAAAATGAACCCAGGCCCTACTGACTTAAGATAGAGGAAAG
>NW_021900328.1:0-590 GCF_006229205.1 Suricata suricatta
GCCTAGAGATGACACCACAGTGACAGTGGGAGCCTACCTTTGAGGAGCATCCAATCTCTACTTGGATTTTCTAATTTCAATATATTTAACAACAAGTGTGTCTCCATACCTTTTCCCAAATCGACTCTTGTTCCCAATGTTCCATTTTCTGTTACCAGCGCAACTAGCATTGTAGTTATCAGCCCTACCTGTTGCAGTAATTAATTAATTCATTCATTCATTTAATAAGTGAGGGGCCTGCTACCATAGCAGTACTCAGCCTCAACTATATATTGGAGTTACCTAGGAAGCTTTAAAATGTACCAATGCCTGTTTCCCACCCCCTAGAGGTTTTACTTAGTCTAGAATGCCACTCAAATTTAGGAGTTTAACATTTCCCCCAGGCCATTCCAATATACAGACAGTGTTAAAAGTCACTGTACCAGAGAAAGGTCAAGACTTCATTACTGATTGCATGATGAAAGGAGAAAGGTCAAACTTTTTTTAAATACTGTTATTTCCTAGTAATAGCACCCAAGTTCACTATCTTTCCCTTGGAAGGTTGAAGTTGAATTGGCTTTCCCAGGAAAGTCAACTCTTTATCCAACTCA
>NW_021900329.1:0-590 GCF_006229205.1 Suricata suricatta
CGGGGCTCGAACCCACGGACTGTGAGATCATGACCTGAGCCGAAGTCGGAGGCTAAATCGACTAAGCCACCCAGGCGCCCCGTAGTAAGGAAAATAGATGTTAAGCAATTGGTTACGAAGTTGACTAATTACAATAGTGATCTTTATAGTCCTTAATAGTGTTGTAACTGAAGAGGAAAAGCAAAAGCCAAGACAGATATGCAGAGTCCCATCAAATGGCATCTTCACATCTGTAAGAGAAACAATCCATGTAGAACAAGTTCAAAAAGGTTAGGAAAGAATCCAGCTCAGTCAGGTGAGCACCCAGCTCTTGGTTTCAACTCAGGTCATGATCTCATGGTTCATGAGATCACACCCCACATCAGGCTCTGCACAGACAGTACAGAGCCTCTTGGGATTCTCTACCCCTCTCTCTGCCCCTCCCTCTCCCTCTCTCTTTCTCTCTCTCAAAAAGGAATAAATGAGGTTAAAATTAAAAACAGAATTTTTAATGTCCATTCCAATTTCCTATTAATGCTTAGTAACCCTCCCAAACTTAGAGTAAAACAAAAACCTCATTTATTGGACTTGTGGGTTTGGTTTTTTTTTTT
>NW_021900330.1:0-590 GCF_006229205.1 Suricata suricatta
AGCTTGCGGTCTGGAGCCTCTAGAGAAGCGGCGTCCAGACTGAGCTGCCGGTGCTCGGTGCTCGGTGCTCGGTCCCCGTCAAGCGCAGCCGCGAGGACAGGGGCCCAGTTCCCTCCTCACCAAGTGTTTGAACAACGGCACGGGCGCTGAGGAGCTGCCGGTGAAGATTCACGCTCAGAAAACGGGTTCTGGCTTCTGCAAAACCGAACGTTTGCGCTGATCCGGGACAGGCGTGGCCGGCGAGGAGCGGCCTGAGGCGGAGACCGTCCCTCACCAGCTGCGGGAGCGCGGTCCCGCCCCCTGGACTTCCACGGGGGCCCTGGGAGACTCTGAGCCTGGGGGGCCGGGAGTGCCGGCCCCCGTGCCTCCGTCCCAGCTGGGCCCCCACCCTGTCCTCTGGGGAGCAAGGCTCTGAGAGCGTGAAGTGCAGCCCGGGCCCTTCTCCCCAACCCGATGCAGAGCTGGGGCCGGAGCCGAGCTTCCAGCACCTTCTGGACCCAGCCTCTCCTGCCCGTCCCCATCATTTACCTGGTGAGGGTCACAGCGCACTTCCTGTCCAGGAAGGACCGGAGGAGGCGGGGACGGGGCGG
>NW_021900331.1:0-590 GCF_006229205.1 Suricata suricatta
AAATCCTCTAAGAGAAATAGGTAGCCATTGAAAGTTTTTAATGGCAGAGTAATGATATAGGTACATATCACAAAGACAACTTTGTGGGGAGAATGGTTGATAAATGACAAGTTTAGAGCAGCCCACTGCAGTGATCTGGATAGGAGATGATGTGTCCTAGCTGGTAAGGTGGGCAAAGGAGTGGAGAGACAGAGACCATGGATAAGTTTTGAGATATTTAGAGAAATTGTAAAGATTTCCTCTAAGGGAGAAGGGGTAGCTGGTGCTGCCTCTTGCTGAGCCCAGGAATCTGGAGACAGAGTAGATTTCTGGGAATTGGCCACTGAGCTGGTAAAGCAGACCATGAATTCTATTTTAGACATGCTGTCTTTATATCAGAAACTTAGCATGAAGCCTGTACATGGTATTTGAACTTGTGGAAAAGATCTAAAGAGATGTGTGAGAAGAAAATAGATGAGTAACAGAGATCAGATGGAAAAGAAAAATCCCCAGAAGATTGACCCCACCATTAGAGATTCATTCTACTCAGTTTTTGACAGATGAAGAAACAGATGCCAAGAGCAGGGAGGCAACTAGCTTGATCTCATGGG
>NW_021900332.1:0-590 GCF_006229205.1 Suricata suricatta
ACACAAGTTATAATGATAACAAAGTGAGAAACAGTTTGGTGCACATAGAGATCTATTAGAAACTGTGGTTGACACAGTGTAAAATTCAACACACAAAGTAGTGAGAGATAAAATCAAAGTTAAGCAATACCAGGTTTTGAGGAACATTGAATGTTTTATTACAGATATTGACATTTGCTCTTTGGTTAAAAAAAATAGTACAATGGTTTTGAGCAGATGAGTGGTATAATTATATTTGCATTTTTTAAAATGTTTTTTATTTTTGAGAGACAGAGAGAGAGACAGCATGAGCATGGGAGGGTCAGAGAGAGAGAGAGACACAGAATCCGAAGCAGGCTCTAGGCTCTGAGCTAGCTGTCAGCACAGAGCCTGATGTGGGGCTCGAACCCACAAATTGTGAGATCACGACCTGAGTCGAAGCCCAGTGCCCAACCAACTGAGCCACTCAGGTGCCCCTATATTTGCATTTTTATACATCACTTTACCAATGTATTAAATATTGGGTTTTCTTGGTACAAGATTCAGAGTAGAGGGCTGAATTATAAGACTGATTAGAGTGGACCAGTGATGACCATTGACTGAATGAGAAT
>NW_021900333.1:0-590 GCF_006229205.1 Suricata suricatta
GGTGGAGGTGATAGGAGCAATGCATGTAGTGGAAAGAAAAGTTATGCTAACGTTGCATTTGACATGTTAAAGCCCCTTCTCCATCCATTACATCCATGTGTTTTACTATCTTCCATCCCTCATAAACTGGGTGCTCTGACTTCCAATTTCACAATCCAGGTCAGACAGCCATAGAAACCAAGTTGACATTAAAATAGGGTGAGAAGTAGTTGACCTTGGGGGATCAGGACTACCATCTCCTTAACCCTGGAACTGGATGCACATAGGTTCCCTCTTGGGTTTATAACAGTTTGCCCTTTGGCCATGGTTGGAGAATTGGAGTCATCATGATCATCATTATAATCATTATTATATAGGAGCTTTAACAGATTGCTGGAGAGAAGTATGAAAGCAAAAGTGATGTGGTTGGAGGAAGCATACCTATAAAATTGTGCCCAGGACAATAAATCAGTTCAGGGGTGACCTCAGTACTGTAATTTATATAATGGCTTTGGTCCTGGAGAAGACTTGAATCATTTATTTCAGATAGCTGGGCCCAGGGAGCTAATTTGGTGAGCTTAACTATGGAATTGGTAGTTTAGACCTCTAGA
>NW_021900334.1:0-1347 GCF_006229205.1 Suricata suricatta
ATGTATTTATTTATTACAGATTATTATTATCAGCTTACAGATTATTCTTTATTTAGAACTTTCAAAAAACTGGACTGGATAAGTTAAACAGGCAAGCAAAACTTTATTCAAGATTATTGAAACAGGTCAAGACTTGAAGTTAGGGGAGAGAGATGGAATTCAACTCGGCTCAAAAAGCTGAAGAGTTTTAAAACACTGGGGTGAACTAGTGAAAAACTAATGGAGAATCCATTAGTAGCAAGGTTTGTTAGGGTTATTATGTTTAACTGTGTTTGCCAGTTGGTGATTATGAAATTAAGCTCTACCCACCAACTGATACACTGTCTTTCTGGATGATTATATTTCAAAGGGATTGGCTTCTAGGTCTTTGATAAGACATTCCTGAGTTATAAAACTGACAAGAGACTGCAAGATTTATACCTCAAAGAGGCAAAGAATAAATTTCCAAAAGCAGATTTTCTAAATTAAGAAAACTTACTTTCGTTTTCCAAAGTAAAAAACCTTTAATTTTCCAAAAGAAAAGGATGTTAGAGGACTATAGTCACAAAGAAAACCTGTGTAAAGTTTAACTACTCAGGGATGTTTTGAGCCACCCAGGGTTGCCTGGGTGGCTCAGTGGTTTAAGTGTCTGACTTCAGCTCAGGTCATGATCTCGCAGTCTGGAGTTCGAGCCCTGCATCGGGATCTGTGCTGACACTCAGAGCCTGGGGCCTCCTTCGGATTCTGTGTCTCACTCACTTGTGCTCTTTGTCTCTCAAAAATGAATAAATATTAAAAAAAAAAAAAAAACTAAAGTCAAGAACAGTTGACCATGTTTCCAGAGGTTATCTAATAAAATTTTTTTTTGTAAAAGGATATTTTATTTCTAAGTAGTTGTCAAAGATAACTAATAGTTGTGTCCATTAGCATTTTAAAACATGAATATAGTTAGACTACTGCTATTATTTATCACTATGGCTTTATTTCTAGATTCTAAACTTAACAAAGTATAATTGTTTTGGCACAGAATTGTGTTCCCTCAAAAACTCATATGTTGAAGTTCTAACTTATAATGTGATTGATGTTATTAATACTATATTTGGAGATACAATTTGTAGGAGTTAAATGAGATTATGATGGTAGGATCTTAAACCTGTAAGACTAGTAGCCTTATAAGAAGAAGAAGAGGAGGGAGAAAGATAGGAAGATCTTGATTCTCATGATCTGGAGAGAAGGTGGCCATTTGTAGGCCAGGAAGAGAGCTATCATGAGAACCTAACTATACTTGCACCCTACTAATATTGGACTTCTAGCAACTGGAACCATGAGAAAATAAAATCTATTGTTTAAGCTGCCCAGACTACACTA
>NW_021900335.1:0-590 GCF_006229205.1 Suricata suricatta
GAAAATCAGGTAAATGGAGATTGTTGCCAGATGAGGGGAATGAATGGTCCTATGGAGAGTATGGGCTCTTTGCAACCAGGGAGCCCATCCCCTGTGGCAGTGCCAGAAGGTTCTCAAGTAATTGTGATAGATTCACAAGATTGCTTCTTCAACATTCCCCTTTATCATGAGGATTGCCAGAGGTTTGCCTTTCGTCTGCTTTCTGAAAACTAAGTGGCCTTATCCAAGGTATCAATGGAAGGTCTCGCGATAGGGAATGAAAAATAGCCTTACACTTTGTCCAAATTTTGTAAATCTGGCCCTTGAATCAATCAGACGGGCTTACAATGGCCTCTACCTCATTCATTCTATGGATGACATACTTTTGGCTGACCCTGCTTGAACAGTGCTGCAAGAAATCCTAATGGAAACTGTAGATTCCCTGCTCCAATTTGGCATAACAGTAGCCCCAGAGAAGATTCAAGAGGAACAGCCCTTTACTTACTTGGGCAGGATACTTAACACTCCAGCAGTGACCCCTCAACCTTCACAACTAAGAAAAGACCATTTAGTCTCCCTAAATGATTTTCGGAAATGTTTAGGGGACATGC
>NW_021900336.1:0-590 GCF_006229205.1 Suricata suricatta
GTACCATAACCTTTCGGCAACCATAACCTTGAGATCACTAAATTCTTCAAACCCCATTTCTGCATGGGGAATGCAGTTCACAAGAGTACTTCCTCACACAATGGACTTTTATAAAACTTCATCAGGCAATTCCTAGAAGCTGCCAAATATGGATTGTTGTGCATAAAATTATCTAAACATTTCTCATACCATCAACAAATATTTTATAATGGTATTTTAAGTATTGGCTCTGAACTTGTAAAATCCCTAACTTGCTTTGGCAAAACTGTCCTGAAGCCCACGAGTGTAGTGCTCCAGGCTTTATATCAAAGGAACAAACTTCACATCTCTGTTCAAAACGGGAAAAGTGAATTTCTAAAGCTAACTGGGGCTATGTCTCGACCACAATCAATGCTTTGAAGAATCCAAGGGATCCAGTTAAGACTGATATCCAGTCTTCAACAGGATAAAATGTCCACTCTGGATTAGGATCAGGTACTGAGAGATTAGATATCTGAAAGCCAGAAGTGACAGAAAAGGAGTAAGAAAAACTGGCATCAGATGGCTTATCGTCCAGTCTCCTAGGAAGAGAAATTCTACAAAAAAAAAAA
>NW_021900337.1:0-590 GCF_006229205.1 Suricata suricatta
AACTGACTGAGCCACCCTGATGCCCTGAGTTATAGGAGTTCTTTATATATTCTAGATATTAACCCTTTATTAAATGTGATATACAGATATTTTCTCCCATTCCTCAGGTTGTCTTTTCAATGTTATTACCTCTTTTCATGTGTAATTTAAAATTTTGATGTACTAGGACTTCTTAAATCTTGTCCCTTGTGCTTTTGATGTTCTAGGAAATTGTGATTGTGAATCCCAGTGTCATGAAATTTGGCCCTGATTTCTTCCAGCAGTTTTATATTTTAGGTCTCAACTCTTAGATCTTTGATCTGTTTTTGATTTTTTGCTTACGATGTACTAAGGGTCTAACTTTATTTTTTTGCACATGAGTATCCAGTTTTCCAACACCATTGGTTGAAAAGACTATCCCTTCCCCTTGAATGGTCTGGATACCCTTGTCAAAACTCGATTGACCCTATATGTGAGGGTTTATGTCTGGGCTTTGTTCTAGCCCATTGGTTACATGCTTGTGTTTATTCCAGAACCACACTGTTTTGATCACTGTCGCTTTATTGTCAGTTTTGAAATCGAAAGTGTGACATCTCCAAATTGTTATTTTC
>NW_021900338.1:0-590 GCF_006229205.1 Suricata suricatta
CTCATTCCAATCTCTCCCCTCCAAATGTTTTATGCTCTAAGACTGTCTTTTGTTGTTTCTGTCCCCTCCCTTTCCTTTTTTCTTTCCCTTTGGGTTTGCTTGGTTATTTGATTTATCTGTGTCTTTGCATGCTTTTGTTCCCTGTGTGTTTGTCTGTTTTTTTTTTTTTTCAGGGCTACCTCAAGAAACAACCCAAAGTACACAAGGTGGAGTGTTCCAAATATTACCATAAGTAAGGGAACAAAATAATCAAAGGCACAACAAAAGAAACTGAGAGATACCATTAAAAGAAACTTCCTGAAATGACAAGGTATGGACAGTCAATGAACATCTGTTAATAGAGCAATACTAACAGGTGCACAGTGCATAACGAGATTTAAAAACTAACAAGAGGCAGAAACCTAGCCAAAATGACAAAACAGAAGAACTCTCCTCTGAAGAAATTCCAGGAAGAAGTCATAGCCACAGAACTGCTCAAAACAGATGTAAGCAACATAACTGAACAAGAACAACTGTCATAAAATTAATCACTGAGCTTGAAAAAAACAATGGAAGACATCAGAGAAGCTATTGACAGAAAGACTAGGGAC
>NW_021900339.1:0-590 GCF_006229205.1 Suricata suricatta
CTTTCCTCTATCTTAAGTCAGTAGGGCCTGGGTTCATTTTCATGGCTCCACATTCACTTTCGGTGACACCAGTAAGCACTTCAAATACTCACACCCCTTCATCAGTAATGCACAGTCCTACATTACAAATGTGCTTCTTCTCACCAAATTTTAAACTTAAGATCTTTTATGACGTCAAGTCATGTCCCAGAGAAAATATATATCAATAGTAGCCACAACCAATGTTTCACAGTGCAGTTTTTTTTATTAATGTTTATTTATTTTTGCGAGAGAAAGAGACAGGAGCATGGGGGGAGGGGGGGGAGGGGCAGAGAGAGAGCGAGGTACAGAATCCGAAGCAGGCTCCAGGCTCTGAGCTGTCAGCACAGAGCCCAGAACAGAGTGAGGATTGAACTCACAAACGGGGAGATCATGACCTGAGCCGAAATCAAGAGTTGTACATGTAAGTTACAAAGCCACCCAGGCGCCCCCCACCTCCAATCTGTCTTAAAGTGACAGTGTCTTCAAAATATGAAGGAGCTAATGAAAGACAAGATTTGGAAAGTACATTTATTTGACCTCATTTATAACCCCTAAATTTGACAAAAAAA
>NW_021900340.1:0-590 GCF_006229205.1 Suricata suricatta
AAATCCTCTAAGAGAAATAGGTAGCCATTGAAAGTTTTTAATGGCAGAGTAATGATATAGGTACATATCACAAAGACAACTTTGTGGGGAGAATGGTTGATAAATGACAAGTTTAGAGCAGCCCACTGCAGTGATCTGGATAGGAGATGATGTGTCCTAGCTGGTAAGGTAGGCAAAGGAGTGGAGAGACAGAGACCATGGATAAGTTTTGAGATATTTAGAGAAATTGTAAAGACTTCCTCTAAGGGAGAAGGGGTAGCTGGTGCTGCCTCTTGCTGAGCCCAGGAATCTGGAGACAGAGTAGATTTCTGGGAATTGCCCACTGAGCTGGTAAAGCAGACCATGAATTCTATTTTAGACATGCTGTCTTTATATCAGAAACTTAGCATGCAGCCTGTACATGGTATTTGAACTTGTGGAAAAGATCTAAAGAGATGTGTGAGAAGAAAATAGATGAGTAACAGAGATCAGATGGAAAAGAAAAATCCCCAGAAGATTGACCCCACCATTAGAGATTCATTCTACTCAGTTTTTGACAGATGAAGAAACAGATGCCAAGAGCAGGGAGGCAACTAGCTTGATCTCATGGG
>NW_021900341.1:0-590 GCF_006229205.1 Suricata suricatta
ACATAGAACCTGAAACAGACTCCAGGTTCTGAGCTATCAACACAGAACCAATGTGGGACTCGAACCCACAGACTGTGAAATCATGACCTGAGCCAACGTTGGCGGCTCAACTGACTAAGCCACCCAGGTGACCCCAAAACGCCAACTCATTTGAAAATGAAGTATATATAGGGTGCCTGGGTGGCTCCGTCAGGAGAGCACGCAACTCTTGATCTTGGGGTCATGAGTTCAAGCCCCACGTGTGGCGTAGATATTACTTAAAGAAATAACTATTTTTAAACAATAAGTAAAAATGAAGTATACGTACTCATACATTACAAACACAAATGAAACATAGCCGTTTGAATATATCGGTTGTTCCCATTTGGAGATAGGTAGAGAAGAATGTTCTATACAAAAACACATGTAAATCATATAATCATTTGCTTTTATTACGTATAGCCTATTTCGGAAGATTCAGCAAGCCCCTTAAAAAGCCTCCACCTCCTGAATGAGCACAAAGAAAGAAGATGCTACCGAGGGATTGTCTGTTGCTTGTTGCCTGTGGAGGTTGAGAATTCCGAATGAGTTTGTGAATTAGAAAACAGAGA
>NW_021900342.1:0-590 GCF_006229205.1 Suricata suricatta
AAAAAAAAAAAAGAATTGTGAAGAAGTAAATGCCAAATTTGTACCACTTTTTACCTTTAGGCAGATGCTTACAGGCAAGTGTCTGAAAAACTAAGAAGAAAGCAACATATAAGAGGCTAAACTTCTCAAAAGAGCTTTCAAGAGGGTCAAAGTGTTGAGAAAAAACAAACGAACAAACAAATAATGAAGTTTAAATCCTGCCAAGAAAAGAAAGGAGTCTGTTCCACAATGCATGTTTGAGATGAGACCCCCCTCAAATATTATTTCTAAGAGACTGAAGCTAATTGAATAGTTCTTACAAAAACTATAATGTATATGGCATGGGGAAACATGCCAGGTCCTGATGAGTCCAGATGATTTTCCCTTACATTGCTTACTATATAAGTATCTTTATCTCTCCCTCTCCTTCCCTCCCTTTATCTATCTACCTATCTGCCTGCCTATCTATCTATCTATCTATCTATCTATCTATCTATCTATCTATCTATCATCTATCTATCATCTATCTATCTATCTATCTATCTATCTATCTATCTATCTATCTAATCTATCTATCATCTATCTTTCTATCTTCTATCAACTGCCTACCT
>NW_021900343.1:0-590 GCF_006229205.1 Suricata suricatta
CTAAGATCAAAGGTCTCACACTCTGCCCACTGAGCCAGCCAGGCACCACTCCCCAAAAGCATTCCTTTCTGTCCTGTCATCTTCCCCTGTTGTCAGCTCCTACTGGAACCAGGACTTTTGTAGCAACAAGAAGCACTGTCAAGATCCAAGCAATGGCTTCCTTCAATCCTGAGTGTCTTAATGAGTAGCCTTAGGGGGCATTCTTGCATTCACATGTCTACCCTGAGATCCCCTTCCCCCCCACCCCCACTCCCAGGAACTGTCTTAAACTGCAGTCATCTTGCTAACACTTGTTTATTAGCTAATTAGGAGACCAAAGTCTTGACCACCTTGAATGATTCCCTTCCAGACAAAGTGTTCTCATGAGATATGCAGTGCTCTGTAAGGGAACGCGGGCAGAAGCTCATGGCTTTTGTGAAAGGTCCGGGTGCCACAGCAGCTTCAAACACCATTCTGCAGCACCTGTGGGCCCAGGAGGCAGGAATCCTGGACATCTTCCCTGTTCTGAGACTGTTTCAAAAGCTAAAATCTTTCCCCCTTCGGGTCTGAAAGATGTTTTGATGAGTCAGGACTAGCCTTCCTCCAGGAAA
>NW_021900344.1:0-590 GCF_006229205.1 Suricata suricatta
AAAAAATATTAAAAGTAGCAAGAGAAAAGAAGACAGTTACATACAAAGGAAACCTCATAAGGTTATCTGCAGACTTTTCAGCAGAAACTTTCCAAGTCAGAAAGGAGTAGCATAATATATTCAAAGTGCTGAATGGGGAAAACCTGCAGCCAAGAATGCTCTATACAGCAAGGCTATCATTCAGAATAGAGAGATAAAGAGTCTCCCAGCCTGAGGTGCCTGGGTGGTTCAGTCAGTTGAATGTCCAACTCTTCATTTTGGCTCACATCATGATCCCAGAGTCATGGGATTGAGCCCCATGTTGGAGCTCAGTGTAGAGTCTGCTTGAGATTCTCTCTTTCTATCTGCCCCTCTCCCCTGCCTGCAGTCTCTAAGATAAATAAGATAAAATAAGTTTCCCAGACAAACAAAAACTAAAGGAGTTCATGACCACTAAATTAGCCCTGCATGAAATATTAAAGGGGATTCTTTGAGTGGAAAGGAAAGACCAAAAAATGACAGTATGAGGGTAGAAAATGAAATGCAGTAAAAATGAATATTTCTACAAAAACATCAGTCAAGAAACTTACAAAATAAAAAGATGTAAAATG
>NW_021900345.1:0-1347 GCF_006229205.1 Suricata suricatta
AAGACTCATTTGGTGCAGTCTCCGTGGTTTTATTTTGAATACCAAGTGTGGGGAATGCATTAATCACACTACTCCAATCAATGCTGGCTCAGGACTGTGCTGCAGGTCACTTGGTGGAATTAGCAAAGGCAGGGAGTAGTTGTGTACACACAGTGATGCCAGTTAGTTGTTCCTCTGGGTATACCCCATGTCCTCACAACCAAATTTTAGATGTCAATTACAAACAAGCCTTTTAGAGATCCCTTTTAAAAGCATCAGAAGAAGTTACACTATATGAAATCTCTGATCGTTTAAAGAACAAGGGAAAAGGCTGATTGCATTATGTGAAGGAGTTCTTGTGACCTGGCATCAGATTTCCTGAAGCTGTGTCTGATCCAGGTATCATTGTTATGTGAGCACATGAACTCTGGAAGGCTTCGATGCCTCGGTATGTTGCTAGTGATCACAACACTAAGGTTATTAAAGCTACATATGAGGAGTTCGTGGTTATGTAACAGGACTAGACAAAGCAATAGTTTAAAAAATGTTTGAGGCTTTAAAATATATATATATATCTGATCGTTTTTTTTTTCCAGCTTGAAGTATTTGTATATTCAAGATGTCCAGGGAGCATTTGCATTTTCTCAGTGGAAGATGGAAGTGTCTTACATATATTACCATTCTGTATTTGTGCATTTAGGGTACTAGTGTGCCTGTATGGAGCCCAGAGCCTTACTCTGCCACTCCTTTGGTTGTGAGATCCAATAGCTGCCAAAGCTTTAGAAACGTAGCTTTTGTTTTCACAGACCAGTTAATTCTCAGAGGAGAGCAAACTAAATATCCTAAAATTAACACACCTTTAATTCTCATTACTTATAGAGGCTATTGCAACATTGTTTCTCTTCACCACCTAATGCCCCTGCCTTCCAGCACATGTCCTTGCCCCTAGCCTCTGAGCTCCCTCAGCTCTCCCACACCCTTCAAGATTTAGGATCTTCCACTCCATTCCAACTTGTCAGGAAATGGCCTTTTCTCAACTAGAAGACTAATCCTTCCTCATGTTTCCTAAATCCCAGGCTTTCCCTTATTTCTGACTTAGTCCATTTCTTCTCCTGCACCTTCAACTTTTCTTCCAGTGGTTTCTTCCCCTTAGCCAATACTCCTGTCATCTGCATTAAGAAAGATTTTCCAATTTTTTTCCTAACTGAATTCCTCACATATCAGCTCCCTAAAGTGTTCATTATATCAGGGGCCTCTAAATTGAGGTGGATGTGCCCACAACCTTTCCTAATAAAACCTATTGGGGCATACAGATTCTCACATTGATGTTCATACATTCTGATGATACTGGACACAGGTTGATATGTT
>NW_021900346.1:0-590 GCF_006229205.1 Suricata suricatta
GCGCAAGATGCCCAGCCAGGCCCTGTGACGGAAGAAGGCGTGCTCCGATGACTCGGGTGCTGCAGAGGATGAAGGCAGAGCCCAGGTCTCCCTATTGGAGGCATGCAGGCCCTCACCTGCCTCGGAACAGCCCTGCTGCTCCTCCCCGCCCCCCCCCCCGCCGTGGACGGGGCCAGCTCTGTGACGCGGCGGCAGGAACCGCTGTCCTGGGGGAGCCCTTGTGAGGAGGAAGGAGCCACCCCTCCCTCTTCTTGCCCATTGGCATCCACTCTGCTTGATGGGACACAGGTGGGCGGGAGCGTGTGGGTTTCTGGCCAGAGAGTGGCTTTCTTTGCTCGCCTCCCCCACGTATACAGTGAGGCATGGAGAAGCTTGCGTGCTCCCATCAGCATTCGAGGTGCTCCCACCTCAGCCGTGGGCTGCTCCGGGGCT
Source organism: Suricata suricatta (assembly GCF_006229205.1). Lineage (NCBI taxonomy): Eukaryota > Metazoa > Chordata > Mammalia > Carnivora > Herpestidae > Suricata > Suricata suricatta. Next base: position 433 of record NW_021900346.1, read on the forward strand.
CAGCCCTGCTGAACTTTCCTGCTTCACCCCGTCTTGCTCAGACTCTCCCCTGGGCCTGGGCAATCCTATTCATGATTCTTGAGGAAATCCAGTCTCCTCCAGGAAGCCTCCCGTGAATGCCCTGGCTGGACTGAGTGTCCTTCTCTGAGCCCCAGGGA
>NW_021900348.1:0-590 GCF_006229205.1 Suricata suricatta
AGTACTCTCTGTACAAGAGTCATATGCTCTACCAAATGAGGCAGCCAGGGATCCCTGTAGGAGAGTAAACCCCTAACTTGTGGAATCTGATGTTATTTCTCAGTAGATAGTGTCAGAATTAAGTTGAGTTCTTGGATACCTTGGTGCTGTTCAAGAATTGCTTGGTGTTGGGGTGGGACAAGCCCCTCACACACACACACACACACACACACACACACAGGAATTGGGCCAGGGAACATTTTTTGGGGAAGAGGGCTCTGGGAACCTTAGATGAGGAGGACAAGGAAAGGTTTTCCCAGAGGAAATGTCAGTAGAAATTTAGTGGTCAGATAGCGGCCAGGGTTCTCTTCTACTGTGTTTCAGCTAAATACCAAATAAATGATTCCTAGCGTCATCTCTTTTCCATTCCCTAAAAAAATGTGTCGTAAAGAAGGAATAAGGGAGGGAAGTGTGTCAATGATACTTTACTTGCTCTTATGACCATCCCGAGGTGATGTACAAATAATCATTGAAAATACTGAGTACCTGGGTGGCTCAGTCCGTTAAGTGTCTTTGTTTCAAGTCATGATCTTGCAGTTCATCAGTTCAAA
>NW_021900349.1:0-590 GCF_006229205.1 Suricata suricatta
AAAAAAAAGAAGATTGAGTAAGGAAACTGCAGCATATTCAGCCTAGTGACTACAACCCCGTGCTGTTGTTAAAGGAACAAAGCACACGGCTCAGTCACCGGAGAACCTCAAAACCGTGCTGGACCAGAGTGGTGAGCTGCGGAACATCAGCATCTTCCTGAGCTCGGAACTGGTCCAATTGACCAGCAGGTGGGGTGTCCAGGAGGAAGGGGACGGTCGGGAAGGGGCCCCAGGAAATGCTCGGTGGGCTGCTCCTCTGTCAGCTTTCAACAAAGGGTCTGCATGCGGGGCTCGCTCCGCTCATTGCCCTACAAGGCTCAAGGCTCACGCGTCACTCTGTATGTAAATTTTATAATGAGCAGAAACAGTGTGCATTTCAATCCAAAGGAAGGCAGAAGAGAGAGAAAAGAAGCAGAGACGAGTCAGGACAATACAAACCTCAGACACCGCGATGGGATCCCCAAGAACACACACTGCATTCTCTAACTATAGTGCGGTTAATTTAGGTGAATCACGAGATGTCTAAAATCAAAACATTTCAAAAATGTTAAATGTTCTATAAACATTTTATTTCCCAAAGGGGAAATCAT
>NW_021900350.1:0-590 GCF_006229205.1 Suricata suricatta
AAAAAAAAGAAGATTGAGTAAGGAAACTGCAGCATATTCAGCCTAGTGACTACAACCCCGTGCTGTTGTTAAAGGAACAAAGCACACGGCTCAGTCACCGGAGAACCTCAAAACCGTGCTGGACCAGAGTGGTGAGCTGCGGAACATCAGTATCTTCCTGAGCTCAGAACTGGTCCAATTGACCAGCAGGTGGGGTGTCCAGGAAGAAGGGGACGGTCGGGAAGGGGCCCCAGGAAATGCTCGGTGGGCTGCTCCTCTGTCAGCTTTCAACAAAGGGTCTGCATGTGGGGCTCGCTCCGCTCATTGCCCTACAAGGCTCAAGGCTCATGCGTCACTCTGTATGTAAATTTTATAATGAGCAGAAACAGTGTGCATTTCAATCCAAACGAATGCAGAAGAGAGAGAAAAGAAGCAGAGACGAGTCAGGACAATACAAACCTCAGACACCGCGATGGGATCCCCAAGAACACACACTGCATTCTCTAACTATAGTGCGGTTAATTTAGGTGAATCACGAGATGTCTAAAATCAAAACATTTCAAAAATGTTAAATGTTCTATAAACATTTTATTTCCCAAAGGGGAAATCAT
>NW_021900351.1:0-590 GCF_006229205.1 Suricata suricatta
CGGCCTCCCACCGAGAGTGTCTGTGTGGGCGCAGGCCCTCCCGCCCGGCCGGCTGCCAGGGGACCCTGCTGGCCTGGGGCTGCCGGTACGTCCCCAGGGGACACTGGCCACCAGGATCGCCAGCCTGTGCAGCCCGGGCCTCAGGGCCCAGCTGCCCCACTGGACACTGTCAGCGAGTCCAAGTGCCTGGGAACGCCCTTGGCTTTGGATCCGGCAAGAATGGCCATGGGGGCCCCTCCCCTCCACCCTCTCCTCCCTGCCTGTGTCCCAGGAGGCCACCGCCAACGGTCCAGGGCCCGCTGAGCACCTGTCACCGCTCCTCCAACTGTCATTTCATTCCACACAACGGGGTCTGGCCTCGAGTGACAACCTTACAGATGGGCAGACAGAGGTCCCGAGAGGCGAAGCCACTTGCCAGGGCAGGACAGGGCTAGGGTCGCTCCCACCCTCGCCTTTCCCACGGCACCACGCTGCGGGGAGGGAGCCAGCTCCGGGGAAGCGAGCAAGGGACCAACAGGTGTGTGTGGTTTCCGGAAGGACAGCCTCCCCGGGGCCCCTGTTCCTCACCCCCTTCCCAGCAAGCTCTTTGC
>NW_021900352.1:0-590 GCF_006229205.1 Suricata suricatta
CCGACTCTGTATTTCTCAGAGACCACCCCATTCTCCTTTCCCCTAAACAGCCATTCAGGCAACTTAACACTCAAAAGAGGAAACACTGGCACTTAATCAACAAAAGAAAGTTGTACTCCGTATCCTGTTTGTATAGAGACAAAAATAGCAGATTGAAGTTGATAATAACAATGTCCATCGTGATAGTGAGCCTTTCTCCATCCCTGGGAGAATCTACACCGCAGGACACGGTGCTGAACGGAACGCAGTCCTGTCCGAGGTGCTCTGCTCCGCACCAACGCAGATATATATATTTTGCAGTGTCAGTTGTTAATAAAGACTTGCCCAGGACCCAGCTCTTTGTACTTTTGTGATAGTCCCTTAGTTAATGATACACGGTGGCCTTTATTTATTTTTTTTTAATGAGAGGCAAAAGAGCAGGAAGCAGTGACAAAATCCAATCGGTAGAGCTGTTGTCAGTCAGGTTCTTTGAACCGGGGTGACTGCACCCGCCGCATGCAGTGGGGTCCTCCGTGGGCTAAGGGTTAGAATGACCACTGCCAGCCCTCCCTAAGCTCCTGGGGCAGTTGAGGCTGTGCCTCAGGTGTAGT
>NW_021900353.1:0-590 GCF_006229205.1 Suricata suricatta
TGACACAAGTGGTTAACACGTCATTTCCAATTAGCCTTTGATCACAATGTTTTCCACTCTTCACGAAGCTAATTGAAAACGCACATGGTTTCTCGAATTCTTGGAAGCCACACCTCCTAAGGCCACACTCACTGTGCCCTGCAGGTGTCCCTTCTAGTCGTTGAAGACACACTGCAGACGGTACCCTCCAACCACTAAACGGTTGGCCTCTACTTCATTATTTCTTTGGGATAAAGTCCTCCAAGTGGAAGTACTGAGTTACAGAATGTGTCTGTTCGTTCATTCATTCATTCATTCATTCATTCATTCAATCATTCAATCATCCATTCACCAACAGGTTGGAGGGGTGCCTAGGAGGAGTCACTGTTCTGTACTGTCTTCTGGAACTTGCCATCTGGCTGGGCAAGAGGTGGGGCCCGGTGTGTAGGGGAGTAAACACCTGAAAAGCCCTCAAAGGTGACCTGCAAAATAGGAACGCTGTGAGGCTGTGACTGGAGGAGGCTCAGAGCTCTTTAGCTCCTCCACAGCTCTGCGACCTGGCACCCATGTCGAGAATCCACGGCAGCGAGCGAGCGAGACAATTTCGTGAC
>NW_021900354.1:0-590 GCF_006229205.1 Suricata suricatta
AGGTTCCAGGATCCAAGCTCTCAGCACAGGGCCCAATGTGGGGCTCAAAGCCACATACCATGAGATCATGACCTGCACTGAAGTTGGATGCTTCACTGACATAACCACTCCAGAAGAAAGGAACTCAAGTACTAAGAGACTGATTTTCCATAAATGTCTATTTACAGAAGACTAAGGCTTATCCCCTTACCAGTGAGCTTTCATCAAGAATCTCTCCCTATCTCGGGACGCCTGAGTGGCTCAGTAGTTGAGTGTCCAACTTCGGCTCAGGTCATGATCTCACGGTTCTTGGGTTCGAGCCCCGGGTGGGCTCTGCGCTGACTGCTAGCTCAGAGCCTGGAGCCTACTTTGGATTCTGTGTCTCTTTCTATCTCTGCCCCTCCCCTGTTCACACTCTGTCTCTCAAAAGTAAAATGTAAAAAAAAAGAAAAAGAAAAAAAAGAATCTCTCCCTATCTCTCCTCAATCCTTTCCAACTTACTGCTTAGACCTCATTCTTATTTTTTTCTCCTGTAACATTTTACCTCTCAGCAAATGGTAATCCCTTAGAATTTTTTTGACAATTTCTTAGATCAAAAAGTAAAAAGATCA
>NW_021900355.1:0-590 GCF_006229205.1 Suricata suricatta
ATCAGGCAATGGACATTTGGGCTCTCTCCATAGTTTCACTATTGTTGTTAATGCTGCTATAAACAGCAGGGTGCATGTCTCCCATTGAATCTGAATTTTTGAATCCTTTGCATAAATACCTAGCAGTGTAATTGCTGGGTCATAGAGTAGTTCTGTTTTTAACTTTTTGAGGAACTTCCACACTGTTCTCCAGAGTGGCTGCCCCAGGTTGCATTCCCACCAACAGTGCAAAAGAGTTCCTCTTTCTCCACATCCTTGCGAACACCTGTTCTTTCTTGTGTTGTTAATTTTAGCCATTCTGAGAGGTGTGAGGTAGTATCTCATCATGGTTTGGTTTGTATTTCCTTGATGATAAGTGACATCAAGCATCTTTTCATGAGTCTGTTATGTCTAAATGTCTTCGTTGGGAAAGTGTCTGTTCATGTCTTCTGCCCATTTCTTCCCTGGCTGATTTGTTTTTGGGTGTTGAGTTTGATCAGTTCTTTACAAATTTTGGATACTAGCCCTTTATCAGAAATGTCATTTGCAAACATCTTCTCCCATTCCATACGCTGCCATTTAGTTTTGTTTCTTCCTTCACTGTGCAGAAG
>NW_021900356.1:0-1347 GCF_006229205.1 Suricata suricatta
CCAAGAGTTGGATGCTTAACTGACTGAGCCACACAAGTGCCCCAGCCCAACTCATCATCCTAAGAAAAGAATAGTACTATTGCTAGGTCACTACTACTCGTACTCTGCTTTTCCTCCACAGCACTTCCTATCACCTCTAACACACTGTAGAATACTTACTTATTATGTTGAGTTCCCCCTCTCCTCAAATGTAAGCTCCCTGAGGACACCCCCACATGCCTAGATCAGTTTTTGGCATACAGTAAGTGCTCAATAAATATTTACTACATGAATGAATGAATTTCTCTACTCTCAGATGGGCTCACGAGGAACAATCTCACAAACAGGAGACCCTCAGAAATAGAATTGCCTTTCAAGTCCTTAGAAAGTAGAGAGTTTAATAAATATTTTAAATTTAATGAGATAAGAGGATCTTACTACTAACCACTAGAATGAATTGTGTTGCAGTTTTTTTTTCTTAAATGGCAGCAGATAATACAAGTTTCTTGCCAGTGATCTAAATTAAAATTTCCCAAAGGAAATTTTATAAAAGGTACCTTTTATCTCAGTTTTTACTGTGTTCTCCCAACTTCTGACCACTCACCCACCAACTCATCCTAGCCAGTTTGACTGCATTTCTAGACCACTCAAAAGCCTATCCTAGGGCTTACTAAGTCAAGTACAGACCTTCTTCCCCATGTTCATGATCTCTTACCACTTTGTACAACATCTACCTGCCGCCATGCCACACACCCTCATTTTTCTGGCCATTTCTGTACTGTGCTAGCACTCACACTCTCCCCTACTTCATTCCTCAGCATCATTTCTTCTTCTTTTTTTTTAAGTTTATTGATTTATTTTAAGAGAGATAGAGAGCATGCAAGTGGGGCAGGAGCAGAGACAAGAGGGAGGGAGAGAATCCCAGGCAGGCTCTGCTCTGTCAGCCTGGAGACTCTTGTGGGGCTTGATCCTATGTACCATGAGATGGTGACCTGAGCCGAAATCAAGAGTTGGATGCTCAACCGACTGAGTCATCCAGGCGCCCCTCAACATCATTCTTAATGGCCACTGCCCCCAACATCCTACTCATGGTTCCCCTGTTTAAAAGGCTTTCAGAATGAAAAATACCTTCTTCCAGATAATGTTTTCCTTTAAGGGGACATGTTTATTGCCCACTCTGAATATTAAAGATAGGCAGCTCTCCAATCTACTACACAAAATGTGTTCAACATGGAATTTACTTAAAATGTTTAATCCAACATGGTTGGATTTAAGTAAAGTATTATCCCTACAGTATTTATGTCCTAAGTTTGCAGTGCCTAAAATTTTCTGCCACAAAGCAGAAGATGATGGTTTTGATTGGGTATT
>NW_021900357.1:0-590 GCF_006229205.1 Suricata suricatta
AAAAAAAAATGAGGTACTGGCACAAAAATAGGCACACAGATCAATGGCATAGAATAGAAAGCCTAGAAATAAACTCATGTTGGAAACCCTGGGTGGCTCAGTTGGTCAAGTATCTGACTCTTGATTTCAGCTCAGGTCATGATATCATGGTCCATGAGTTTGAGCCCCATGTTGGGTTCTGCATTGACAGTGCAAAGCCTGCTTGGGATTTTTCTCTCTCCCCCTCTTTCTGTCCCTCCCCTACTTGCTCACTCTCTCTCTGTCTCTCTCTCTCTCTGAAAAATAATAAATAAACTTTTTAAATAAATAAATAAATAAACTCATGCTTATATGAGTAATGCTCAATTACTCCATAATGAAGGAGATAAGAATATACAATGGGGGAAGGAGAGTCTCTCCAATAAATGGTGCTGGGAAAACTGTACAGCTACAGGCAAAAGAATGAAATTGGACTACTTTCTTACACCATACACAAAAGTAAACTCAAAAGGGATTAAAGACCTAAATGTGAGACCTGAAACCATAAACCTCCTAAAGAAAACACACTTGGTAATTCCTGGGAGCCACTTCTGAAGTAAGGCAGGTTTGCA
>NW_021900358.1:0-590 GCF_006229205.1 Suricata suricatta
ATTCCAGAGCTTTCCTGATGTTCTTAGGGGAGACCTGGAGGGAAGGGAGAGGTGCTTTGCTTCTCTGACATGTTTCCTGCTGTAGCCAAACCACCGGTTTCCATTTTCAACACTGGTTCTGAGTTTTTCCCACCTGTGTGCATTTTCAAATGCACTGATCTCAAAATAACCATGGACTGTCACCACTATTATTTAGACCCTCTAACCCCTCCTGCCCCTACATGGTCACAGAACATCTCCGCTCACTGCTTAAACCCAGAAATTCCAGCATGTCAAGGCTGTGTCAAACTTCTGATGCCTTCTGTTGTCAAGGTGAAAACTACTCAGATACTTGACATGAGCCACAAGGGCCTCATACCCCCCATCTTGCCTCTCTTTTCCTTCCTCACTATGCCCAGACACAAATGAGCTTCCTCTCTATTCTTGAGATAACAAAAGTTCTATGTTAACAAGATCTATTCCTTTTATTGTTTCCTCTGAGTGGAAATCGGCTCCAGATGCAACTTCCTTTTTGTCAGTTGGGTCTTGGCAAAGATGTCCTACTCAATGAAACTCTCTGTGACTCCTAGAACCTGGACCAGCCCTGCCCA
>NW_021900359.1:0-590 GCF_006229205.1 Suricata suricatta
CGGCCTCCCACCGAGAGTGTCTGTGTGGGCGCAGGCCCTCCCGCCCGGCCGGCTGCCAGGGGACCCTGCTGGCCTGGGGCTGCCGGTACGTCCCCAGGGGACACTGGCCACCAGGATCGCCAGCCTGTGCAGCCCGGGCCTCAGGGCCCAGCTGCCCCACTGGACACTGTCAGTGAGTCCAAGTGCCTGGGAACGCCCTTGGCTTTGGATCCGGCAAGAATGGCTATGGGGGCCCCTCCCCTCCACCCTCTCCTCCCTGCCTGTGTCCCAGGAGGCCACCGCCAACGGTCCAGGGCCCGCTGAGCACCTGTCACCGCTCCTCCAACTGTCATTTCATTCCACACAACAGGGTCTGGCCTCGAGAGACAACCTTACAGATGGGCAGACAGAGATCCCGAGAGGCGAAGCCACTTGCCAGGGCAGGACAGGGCTAGGGTCGCTCCCACCCTCGCCTTTCCCACGGCACCACGCTGCGGGGAGGGAGCCAGCTCCGGGGAAGCGAGCAAGGGACCAACAGGTGTGTGTGGTTTCCGGAAGGACAGCCTCCCCGGGGCCCCTGTTCCTCACCCCCTTCCCAGCAAGCTCTTTGC
>NW_021900360.1:0-590 GCF_006229205.1 Suricata suricatta
TTGTAGACTTCAAGTAAAACAAGAAATAAAAAATACACACGTGTCATAAATAATTTTGAGTACATCAGTTATCTTTTTAAAGAACAAATCTTACGTACATATTAAGAAACAAGTTTAGTTAACTGAGTTAATAGTGGCATAATTCTGATTATCTCTAAAAACATCTAAGAGTCCTGCAGAGTTGTGTTAAAAGTAGAAATCTTGGGGGGCACCCTGGTGGCTCAGTCGGTTGGGCCTCCGGCTTCGGCTCAGGTCAGATCTCACATTCGTGGGTTCGAGCCCCGTGTCAGGCTCTGTGCTGACAGCTAGCTCAGAGCCTGGAGCCTGCTTCCAGTTCTGTGTCTCCTTCTCTCTCTGCCCCTCCCCCTCTCATGCTCTGTCTCTCTCTGTATTAAAAATAAATAAAACATTAAAAAAAATTTTTTTTTTAAAAAGTAGAAATCTTGGGAAAAATAAAACTATCTCCTAATGGCCAAGTTAGGCATCTATCTCTTCTTAAAGTAGCACAGTGTACTGTATACATAGGCCCTTAATATTTAAGACAGAGTGGAAGGAAAAAATGATATACAAGTAGAAGTCTGTAACTCTTT
>NW_021900361.1:0-590 GCF_006229205.1 Suricata suricatta
CCTACCGCAAGCCATTATATCCAACTAGTTTGCTGATTTGTTTGCAGACTATTTGATTATGATCTTATTTTTTTCATTAAAATTTTTATGAAAGCTAAGTGGCAATTTCATGTTGGAGAAATAAAGCAGTGAAAATCACTATCATATATCCATCATTTAAACTGAGCATTGCAAAGCCATGCTCCAGGATCACAGCTTCATATGCCAGTGCTTCTAATTCGTGGAAAAATCTTTAAATAGGCATTTGGACGGGAGTTTCTCTACTATGTCTAACCTAACGGAATGTATGTGATTGCTGTTAAAATTGCAGGACATGTCTATATCTGTTGGAGATCTAAATAAATTTATTTTTATGGATTCTCTGTCTTAGAAGACAGACATTTAGCATGTGCAAATTTCATTTTGAAATATCTATAGCTCACAAGAAGTTACCAAAATAAAAAGGTCCTGTGTATGCTTTGCCCAGCTTTTCCCATGGAAAAATCTTGTATAATTGTAGCACTTCAATGGGTTTTTAAAGTGAAGAGACTTTTGAGGAGCCTGTGCCTTCTGAGGCAGGACAGTTTCAAAGACACAAAATCCAGCCCCCA
>NW_021900362.1:0-590 GCF_006229205.1 Suricata suricatta
CAGGTGATACACATGGATGTGGGTGACTCTTACAAACACAATGCTGAGTGAAAGAAGCCAGACATACAAAATGATACTGTGTGAGTCTCCATAAATCAAAGCAAAAACTGAGGTTTTCTGAAGAGTTCTGCTTCAAGACTCTAGTAGAGAAATCTTGCCTGAGTTTCTAGTCTGTTGGTCTGCCAATTCCTTAAAATAACCCCCCCCCCATTCTTTCTTTCTGTTTCTCCATATATAGAGAGGGCTCAATGGGATATTAGCCAGGGTTCTCAAGATCTCTTTCTCTGTCTCTCTCTCTCTGTCTCTCTGTCTCTCTGTCTCTGTCTCTCTCTGTCTCTCTCTCTCTCTCTCTCTCACACACACACACACACACACACACACACACACACAGGCCCTTTTAAGACCAAGGTTCAGAACCAACACATTGTCACTATTAGAAAAAACAAGTCACATAGCCAAGCCCAATGTCAAAGGCAGGAGAATACTCTTGGCCCACAGTCAGGACATAGCAAGGACATGGAGGGAGAAAGAGTTTCGGCCACTAATGCAATCTCCCATGGTGGGGAAGAATTTCTTTTTGAAGAAGCGAC
>NW_021900363.1:0-590 GCF_006229205.1 Suricata suricatta
AGGAGCTCAGTCCCCCAGGCCCCCAGCCCCTCCTCCCTCAGACCCGGGAGCCCAGGCCCCCAGCCCACCCCCACACCTGTGTGGACCTCCGGGACTGACGCATGAGCCGAGAGCGAGCTTTCCGCTGAGATTCAGACTCCTCATCCCGCACCGGCATCTGGTAGGACCTGAGTGAAAGGTCCCAACCTCAGCGAGGGTTCTGTTGGGTCCTGTTCACGTCCCATGGCTGACACCTTTCATGGAAGGGAAGTTCTGCCAAAGGACTTCAACTCCTAGCAGACCATGGGAGTGCCGCCTGCGGCCCTGCCCCGCCCACCCTGCCCCTTCACCCAGGGCTTCACCTCCGCCGGTCACGGGAGTCTGCGGGGGGCACGGTGGAGGTCGTGGGGACACTTGGCTTCACTGGGGATTCAGGCTCCGGAATCCTGGAGGGAGGAGGGGCGTCGTCCGAGGGAGGACGCCTGGAGACCTCAGACCTGTGAAGGCATTCAGCCAGCACAAATCGGCACTCACGCTCCCGTTCCAGAGCAGGTGCTAGAGATGCAACGCCGAGCAAAAGACAAGAATGATCTCTGCTCCAGTGAGGCAAA
>NW_021900364.1:0-590 GCF_006229205.1 Suricata suricatta
ATAGAAGCTATAGATAATCACTTACTGCTTAAGGCTAGTTACACCCTACGTGAGGGTCCTGGGTCCGCTCTGTAATTGGTTCATACTCTAGATGTTGTGATTGGGTCCCGCCAAAAGTAACGAACACTCTAAGCGATGTGTAGGGTTAAAGTTGCTGCCAATGCTGTTAGGCGATAATGATTGGGTCACTGTACCTGTGTCTCAGTTTCCGGTACCTCCCCCTTCCCAAGCCCATAGACGCCCTACCCCGCCTTTGTTCCGGGCTCTCAGCACAGATCCAGGGCACTGGTGAGGTCTGTGAGCCCGAGTTTAGGCCCAGCGAGCCCCAGCCCGTAATAAAGCCCTTTACTTTTGCATGCGTGACTCAGTCTCCCTGGTGGTCTCTGGTTTTGGGGACGATATTGAAATCTGGGCATAACACTATAATTTTGCCTTTTCTAAAAATGTTATATAAATGTAATCGTTTAATATACAGTGTCTGGCTTCTTTCACTTAGCGTGATGTTTTGGGGACGCATTCATAGTGTTGCAAATATTAACATCCAAAGGGGTACTTGGATGCCTCAGTGGTTAAGCAACTGACTCTTGGTT
>NW_021900365.1:0-590 GCF_006229205.1 Suricata suricatta
CCCCCCAAGCCCTGCTGGCACCCACAGTTACCATTTCCTGGGGCCTGGGATGGAGCCCCAGAACACGGGAGGCCCAAGCAGGCCACACTGCAATCAGGAAACGTCTCAGGCTCGAGCCGCTGGGCGCTGGAAACACCCTCAGGTATTGGTTCCCATTCTGCGGGTGTGGACACTGAGGTTCCGAAAGGCGAACCACTTGGACCAGGGTCACAACGACAGCGACAGAGCCAGGATTCCACCAGCTCTGGCCAGGCGCCCTGCCCAGTGCCCTCCCTACCCCAGGAGGAGTTGAATGTCCTCCCCAGAGGGCTGCTTTGAGACAGAAGCTCCGTGCAGCCAGTGCATGGTCAGGGCTTGAGAACCTTCCTCACTCCCACACTTCTAGTCCTCTCTCCCAAGACTGGAAACCCAACACTCAAACACCGCTTGAACCCCATGTTGGACCACATGGCATCTTGGAGTGGCTCCAGGAGGGCCCTTATTCCCACCCAGTCCTGCCTCCCTGGAACCGATCTTCCAGACCTGGGGGGATGAGGTGAGTCTAGGCTTTGCCCCCCACGACCACAGGGATCTGGGCTGAGTGGTGGACC
>NW_021900366.1:0-590 GCF_006229205.1 Suricata suricatta
AGGAGCTCAGTCCCCCAGGCCCCCAGCCCCTCCTCCCTCAGACCCGGGAGCCCAGGCCCCCAGCCCACCCCCACACCTGTGTGGACCTCCGGGACTGACGCATGAGCCGAGAGCGAGCTTTCCGCTGAGATTCAGACTCCTCATCCCGCACCGGCATCTGGTAGGACCTGAGTGAAAGGTCCCAACCTCAGCGAGGGTTTTGTTGGGTCCTGTTCACGTCCCATGGCTGACACCTTTCATGGAAGGGAAGTTCTGCCAAAGGACTTCAACTCCCAGCAGACCATGGGAGTGCCGCCTGCGGCCCTGCCCCGCCCACCCTGCCCCTTCACCCAGGGCTTCACCTCCGCCGGTCACGGGAGTCCGCGGGGGGCACGGTGGAGGTCGCGGGGACACTTGGCTTCACTGGGGATTCAGGCTCCGGAATCCTGGAGGGAGGAGGGGTGTCATCCGAGGGAGGACGCCTGGAGACCTCAGACCTGTGAAGGCATTCAGCCAGCACAAATCGGCACTCACGCTCCCGTTCCAGAGCAGGTGCTAGAGATGCAACGCCGAGCAAAAGACAAGAATGATCTCTGCTCCAGTGAGGCAAA
>NW_021900367.1:0-1347 GCF_006229205.1 Suricata suricatta
TGTAATTATCCAGATGGCTCATCATTTCTGCCGTGCCTGTGTGTGCATATGAACAACAGAAGTCAGCCCTCTTCTCACACCACACTTACCACTAAGCCCAGTAAGACAGTAGGTAAAAGCTTTTCTTGAATAAAGCATACTATACTCTCGTTTACTCCTAATCATGTACTTCTTTCCTTTGCACACTCCACACTGAGTTGTCTATATCAATAACCCTAATTTGCATATCCCTTATGAATAAGGCATAATCGACTTACTTTTTTTTTTTTTTGCAAATTGTATAATCTATTCCTTTTAAACATAACTTAAGGATTTTATTTGGTTCATTAAAGATAGATATGTTTTGCTTTCAAGTAGTGTTCGTTCTACTGAGTGAAACAGATCATTAACAGGATAAAAACAAAACAAATAACAATAATAACAACAACAACCACCATGATTTGTTACATAAATGCTACGGGGGTACAAGGGGCAGGAAAACAGAGAACCTGTGACAGTTGCAGTCACAGTCAGAAAGGCTTTATTGATAAGTTTATATATAAATAAAAACCTGACAAACGTACCTGGGTGGCTCAATCAGTTAAGCAGCCAACTCTTGATTTCAGTTCAGGTCATGATCTGAAGTTTGTGAGATCAAGCTCTGCATCAGGTTCTGCACTGGCAGCTCAGAGTCTGCTTGGGATTCTTTCTCTCACTTCTGCTGCACACATCCTCCCCCTCTCTCAAAATAAATGAATAAACACATAAAATAATAATAATAATTATTATAATAATAACAATAAAGACCTGACAGGAGTGAGAGAATAGCCATATGGATATCTAGTGGAATAGCATTATAGACAGAGTACTGGCAAGTGCAAAGACCCTGAGGCCCTGAAGAGGGACCATGTCTTGAATGTTGGAGGAATAGAAATTAGGGCAGTATAGGTGAATCAGAGAGAAAGGGAAGCTATTAGTATTTCTCCATCTCTTGATTCTGTTTGCATTTATGTTGCATTTATTCTCAGGTAGATTTCTGCAAACATTGCCATTGACAACAACAAAACTACCTCTTATTATATTAATAATCTGAGTGGAAACATAATTTCCTCTTCCAGATATTGCTAGTAAAAGTAGGTGAATGGCTTTTATTGGCTCATCTTTTTTTTTTCTCCATAATATTTTATTGTCAAATTGTTTTCCATACAACACCCAGTGCTCTTCCCCTTAAGTGCCCTCCACCATCACCACCACCTCTTTTCCCCCCTCCCCCTTCCCTCTCAACCCTCAGTTCATTCTCAGCTTTCAATAGTCTCTCAAGTTTTGCATCCCTCTCTCTCCGCAACTCTCTCTCTCTCCTCCGTTCCC
>NW_021900368.1:0-590 GCF_006229205.1 Suricata suricatta
TGTAAAGCCACATCCTTAAAGAAACCCAGTGCTCGCGTAGATATCTCTCTGCCCTCTCCTCTGAGAATCCGTCAGTTAGAATGCACCAGGCATAGGCTCTGCTTCGCGGGGCAGTGGCAGGAGCGGGGTATTCTGTAAGTAGAGCATCTTTAATGTTCCTTCAGGCCACAGCCCTTTCCAAAGGCCCCGGGGGCTGCTCGTGGGCCAGCTCAGCTCCTCTCAAGCTTTCAGGCTACAATGCTTCCCATCATATTGCAGAAGGCCGCCTTGGGTCATATCTTGCAAAGGAAGAGCTATTAAAAAATATTCCATTTGTATTTCCTGCGTGGCCCTCCATCTGGAAATATCTTTTATCTGGCAACTTTTGCAAAGTGAACTGAATCTTGAAGGCGGTCCTGGCAGGTTTATGCTGGCTTCTCTATTATTCCAATAAGTCATTTCCATCCTAACCTTCACAAGGGCCAAGTAATCGTGACTTGGTATCAGAAACAGGACTGGCAGGGAATGGCAGCAAGTATTTTGGGCCCAGAAGCATCTTTTTTAACCCTGAAAACACCCACTCGGAGGGCAAAAGCAAAATCTAGAAAATT
>NW_021900369.1:0-590 GCF_006229205.1 Suricata suricatta
GGTCCACCACTCAGCCCAGATCCCTGTGGTCGTGGGGGGCAAAGCCTAGACTCACCTCATCCCCCCAGGTCTGGAAGATCGGTTCCAGGGAGGCAGGACTGGGTGGGAATAAGGGCCCTCCTGGAGCCACTCCAAGATGCCATGTGGTCCAACATGGGGTTCAAGCGGTGTTTGAGTGTTGGGTTTCCAGTCTTGGGAGGGAGGACTAGAAGTGTGGGAGTGAGGAAGGTTCTCAAGCCCTGACCATGCACTGGCTGCATGGAGCTTCTGTCTCAAAGCAGCCCTCTGGGGAGGACATTCAACTCCTCCTGGGGTAGGGAGGGCACTGGGCAGGGCGCCTGGCCAGAGCTGGTGGAATCCTGGCTCTGTCGCTGTCGTTGTGACCCTGGTCCAGGTGGTTCGCCTTTCGGAACCTCAGTGTCCATACCCGCAGAATGGGAACCAATACCTGAGGGTGTTTCCAGCGCCCAGCGGCTCGAGCCTGAGACGTTTCCTGATTGCAGTGTGGCCTGCTTGGGCCTCCCGTGTTCTGGGGCTCCATCCCAGGCCCCAGGAAATGGTAACTGTGGGTGCCAGCAGGGCTTGGGGGG
>NW_021900370.1:0-590 GCF_006229205.1 Suricata suricatta
TTTTGAAAGAGCACAAGCAGGGGAGGGGCAGAGAGAGAGGGAGACAAAATCTGAAGCAGGCTCCAGTCTCTGAGCCATCAGCGCAGAGCCTGACATGGGGCTCGAACCCACGAACCATGAGACTGTGACCTGAGCTGAAGCTGGACACTTAACTGACTGAGCTACCCAGGCGCCCCTACAAAACTTTTCAAAGAAAACAGGAGAAAACCTCTGTGGCCCTATGTTAGGCGAAGATTTCCTAGCTACAATACCAAAAGCATGAGTCCTAAAACAATAATTTGATAAGTTGGATATCATCAAAATTAAATAGTTCTGTTCTTTTGAAGTCACAAAAGAATGAAAGACAAGCCACAGACTGGGAGAAAATACTGGCAAAAAACATATATATATAGATATACATACATACATATGTATGTGTATATATACACACACATATACATATATGTAAAAGCAGAGAAGCCAATAGTAATTATGAGGAATAAGAGGGGGGAAAATAAAACATAATTTGATTCAATTAAAGACTGATCATGCAGAATGGGAAAAGAAGATGTGGTGTATATACACAATGGAATATTACTTGGCGATCAAAA
>NW_021900371.1:0-590 GCF_006229205.1 Suricata suricatta
GGTTCTGCCAGACCTTCACTAACTTTGAGGAGGAAAGACATAATAAAATGAAGACATTGTATTGTAATGAGCCCAAGTCTGACAGAAACCACAGAATGCCTTATAACATCTCAGTGGTGAAGGGAGGGTCGCAGGAGAAACAAAACCAGGGTTCCAGTTAACAGAATGACTTTCAGAGAATCACCTGGAAAAGGGGATGGCATGGAAGGTGATTTGTAGCCTGCTTTATTGGACTCTGACTTTGTAAAGAAAATCAAACTCTCCTTGGAGAAAAAGGCTCCCTAGTATAGATAAATGGCTTCAGGATGTCAGGAGGCCCACTGGGAGCAGACTCTTAGGGAAACCCAGGAACTTGGGGCCGAAGTCAGGGATCCAGGATCCAGTCTTCCAGGCTGCACTGTACCCATTATTCTATAGCTTATTAGGAATTTGAGAGCCGAAAGCCTTCCCCCAAGTGACACTCTGCCTAAGGAAATGCTGGTCTAAGCAGCCATCTTGCAAGAATGTTCTGAAACAAGAACTATTCTTTTTTTTTTTTAAGTAAATTCACCCAAATATAGATCGTCCCTCTCTCCTTTCATTGGGAGAAG
>NW_021900372.1:0-590 GCF_006229205.1 Suricata suricatta
AACATTTTGCTATGATTTTCATAGAAATTATATTAAATTTCAATATTAATATGGGGAGAATTGACATATTTGCTCTATGTGGAGTCTCACCTATGAACACGATGTGTCTCCCCATTTATTAGCTTTTTATCTTTCATCCCCAGTTGGTTAATTAAAAGAATTTGTCTTAATGTTTATTTTTGAGAGAGAGAGAAAGAGCGAAAGAGAGCGAGAGAGAGCACAAGTTGGGGAAGGACAGAGAAAGAGAGGGAGAGAGAGAATCTGAAGCAGCTCACGGTTCTGAGCTGTCAGCACAGAGCTTGATGCAGGGTTCGAACCCATGAAGTTTACATCATAACATGAGCTGAAGTTGAATGTTTAGCCAACTGAGCCACCTAGGTGCCCCCTTCTCTTTAGTTTTTAAATGTGGATTATGTACCCTGCAACTTTACTGAATTCATTGATCAGTTCTAGAAGGCTTCTGGTGGAGAAGATTGGGTTTTCCATGTAGAGTATCATGTCATCTGCAAAAAGTGAAAGTTCGACTTCCTCTTTGCCAATTCTGATGCCTTTTATCTCCTTTTGTTGTCTGATTGCTGATGCTAGGACTC
>NW_021900373.1:0-590 GCF_006229205.1 Suricata suricatta
CTGGTTCCTTGGTAGCCAGGGGACTGTACAAGAGTATTTTGTTCTTTCTGCAGAAACAAAAGGCAAGATCTACAGATGCATAAATGGAGGTCAGTAAAGCCTTTTGTGTGACCTTAAAAAATAAAAATATTTTGCCAAAAAAAATCGTTGAGCTAATCAGAAAGCTGAGATGGCTTCAAACTGACTTGCTGGCCTCTGGGCTGGGAACATTTCTGGTCCTTCATTCCCCAAGGCCAGTGGTCTGCAAATGTCAGAGATAATAAATTAGTTCTGCTACAGATCAAGGGCATTAGGTTAGCAAGCAAGGAAGGTGTTAACTTGAAGCAAGTTAATGCTCAAGATTGGGTGGATTGCTCTTATAGTTGGTTTCTCATTTTTGGTGGAGCCTACGGGACTTTATCCAACTACCAAAATTCATCAAACTATTCCTAAAATGAGCGTATATATTATTGTATGTAAATTAAACCTTAATAAAGCTATTTAAAATCCATATAATAGACTTACTATTAAAAATGAAACATTATACTCTAAGGAAGTTAGAAAATGATGAAGAACTTGAAAGATTTCCAGAAAATAGAATAAATTGTCCA
>NW_021900374.1:0-590 GCF_006229205.1 Suricata suricatta
TCAAATACATATGGAATCACAAAAGACCACAAAGAGCCAAAATAAACTTGAGAAAGAAGAACAAAGTTGGAGGCATCATACTTCCTCTTTGAAACTTTATCTTAAAGCTCCAGGGGTGCCTGGGTAGCTCATTTGGTTAAGCATCCAACTCTTTATTTTGGCTCCAGTCATGATCTCATTGTTTCATGAGATCGAGTCCTTTGTTGGGCTCTCTACCGACAGTGTGGAGCCTGCTTGGAATTCCCTATCTCCCTCTCTCTCGTGATCTCAACCTTTCTGCCCCTCCCTCCCAAATAAATAAATAAACATTTAAAAAACTATAGTAAATCAAAACAGTATGGTACCAGCATAAAAATAGACACGTAGACCAATAAAACAGAATTGAGAACCCAGAAATAAACACACATATATAGTCAACTAATATCTGAGAAGGCACTCAAGAAGACTCAATGGAGAAAGGATACCCTCTTTATTTTATTTTATTTTTTTAATACAGTTTTTTTAACATATGCAATTATTTTCTGTCATTTACAATACAGTAGTTTCAATGATACTCCAAACAGAAAAGCAAAGTAAAAAATCAAAACCCC
>NW_021900375.1:0-590 GCF_006229205.1 Suricata suricatta
TTTTTTTACATAGTGATGTTTCTTAAGTATACTTATTTGAAAGAGAGGGAGAAAGAGAGAAAAAGAGAGAGAGAGCACGCGCATGTGTGCCCAAGTGGGGGAGGGTCAGAGAGAATCCACAGTAGGCTCTGTGCTGTTAGTGCAGAGCCCCACGTGGGCTCATACCCCTGAACAAGATGATGATCTGAGCAGAAACCAAGAGTGATACCCGAGCCACCAGGGCACCCTGACACAGCCCTTTCCTAACTCCTCCCCTGGCTCCTGGGAAGGGGCTGTGGTCTCCCCTGCACCCTGCAGGACGCCGCCACACCCTCCCCCTGGTCTACCCAGGTAGCTGCCGCCACTGATCCATCCTGGCTGATCCCTGACCTTTGCCACACCCTTCTCTGGTCCGGCCCTCTCTCCGTGTTTGCTCACGTCCATCTTTTCCTGGGCTCCCTGCCATCATCACAGGAGACCCCCCCAGCCCTGGCTTCAGCGCTGAACAACTCATTCTCGCCATGGAGTCACCTCTTTCCACACCACGTCCGCTCGGTCACCAGGGCTGACACCGTCCTCTACCTCCTGTGTCAGTTCAGGTCCTCATCACC
>NW_021900376.1:0-590 GCF_006229205.1 Suricata suricatta
GCTTTATTAACTCATCTGAAAAATCGGATTACTGCTACAAGCCATAGAGTTTTGAACATTCAAGAAGACAGTGTACACGCCTGGCACATGGGAAAAACAACTACAATAATCGGTAGTTGTTATTAGACTTAATGTGATTTTGTACCCCTGGGTGGGGAGCCGCGATCGCCGCAGGGAGCTCCGGAGGGGTAGCTCCGCTAAAGAGGTGAATTTCGGGCCCAGGATGGTGATGACGACGGATTGGGCCCCAGCACTGCTCTAGGCTGCGCACCTCGCCGCGGGCTCCTCTCCAGCGGGTTGCTGGGCGACTACCCGCCTGTGACCGTCTGGCCCTGGCCCAGGCCGCCCGGGGAGGTCTGCGGCCGCCTACGCCACGGAGGGAACCTAGTGTGGGCGGAACTCGAGTGCAGCGGCGGGAGGCTTCCGGGGGAGCCGCAAGGGCAACGGGTCGGCGGAGGCAGAAAAGCGTCGGACGCCGGGCCGATCATGGACGCTTGACAACCTGCGGACAGGCGCCGGGAGGCCGAGCCAGCGACCGAGAGGACGGAGAGGTGGCGAGGGTAGGTCGGGGCTGGCGAGAGGGCGGGGCC
>NW_021900377.1:0-590 GCF_006229205.1 Suricata suricatta
TAGCTGTTGAGGAGGAGAGGATGAGTGGTGCTTTCACTACAGAGTCTGAACTTGTAATCCACCGAGATAACACAAGAACAGCGATGGAAAGCCTTGGAACCGCAAGACCCTGGTTTGAGTCTCGTCTCTCTGCCAAACCGAGGTAAAAAAGACTTTCAGCAACTGGCTGCTCCCTCAGGCAGGCTTCTCAGAGGGGCTCACAGCCACACACTTGCTGCCACACCCAAGAAGGCTTCATGTAACCTTGGTACTCACTGGAGTGTAAAATAGAAATGCTTCACAATCGAAATAGCTTTTTCGTGTAAGCATTGCCCAACGGGCGTTGCTCAGAGATTTATTTGTTACATCTGGAGGAGAGCACATGTAACCTGGCAGAAGGGGGCCCTGGGGACTCCACCCAGCCCCTCCCAGCTTCCCTGTGCCTAGCAATAACTTGTGTCCTTTTTTAAAAAAATTTTTTTAATTTATGTGTTGAAAGACAGAGAGAGACAGCACGAGCAGGAGAGGGTCAGAGACAGAGGGAAATACAGAATCTGAAGCAGGCTCCAGGATCAGAGCTAGATGTCCACACAGAGCTCGACGTGGGGCTC
>NW_021900378.1:0-1346 GCF_006229205.1 Suricata suricatta
AGGTGGTCCTTGCAGTGCTCTTTCCTGGCCCGAGAACATCACTTTGAGAGTTTTTCTGCAAGCGATGGGAAGATTCAGGTCCAAAGGATATCTGTGACCTTCCTCCCGCTCATGGGCCCAGCAACATAGATCTGGGTGGTCATGGCAGGAAACACCGACAGCATCTCCCTCTCTCTTTGTCTGGTAGGGCTCAGCCTTGTGCAGCCCATCTTTGGCCCCAACAAACTCTTGCTGCTCACAGCCTTGAGCTGGGAACTAGTTCAGGGGTGGAAAGGTCCCCCTTCATCTCAGCCTGGCTTGTTGGGCCCCACACTAAGCTAGCTGTTGGCCCAGGCACTTGTCCAGATCAGAGCAAGAAAGGACCTGAAGACACTGAGATGGACCCCACTGCCCCACTGCACTGAGTACGTTCAGTCCAAGTGTGGGGGTCAGGCTCATCACTCTGCTGGAGACCCCGTGGAGCTGGTTGTTGACCTTCCACTCTCCGAGTCCCCAAGGGCCTCATGTCAACAGTGATTGCTTGGTACTTCTGGAACAGCATTAACATTGGACTGACAGTTACTCTGTGTTCCCCTAGGAGAGGCAAAGGAAGAGGTGGAGCAACAGAAGAGGAGAAGAACAGGGTCGTCCTCTCTGGCTCCGGTGAGCTTTCTGTCTTTGCCAGGGGTACAAATGTTGATTTCTTGGTTTGCAACATTTAAAAGGGCATTCGGGCATGAAAATGTGACAGTGTAGATTTAAGATCTTAGGTACCATTTTCTCAAGGTGGGGAAAGGGTGTAAATTGTGTGGAAGGGGACCATTTACTCAAACAATGCTTGCTTCTTGAATAAAATGAGCTTTGTTTATTTATTTATTTATTTATTTGTTTCTTCAATTTTTTATTTATTTATTTATTTATTATTGGCCTGAGAGAGTGAACGACAGAGAGGGCGAGGCGTGGAGAGAGATACAGAAGGAGAGAGAGAGAGAAAGAGAAAGAGAATAAGGGAGATATTGAGAGAGAGAGAGATCTGTGTGTATTTCTAGAGGAGATGTGTCCCGCTGATATTACGTGACCTAAGCCTTCCTAAAGAACTCTCATCACGCTGCACATTTTATAGTCTTATTGCTGAGGGTGGGCCCACAGGGCATTGTGTCCATGGATAGTAACCAACTGGCTCCATATGCCTTAGCCTCACGTTCATGGGACACAACACTCTGAGTTATCTTTGTGCAAGAAGACCAAGTACTGACAAGTAATGTGTGTTCTGGTTTTCGTACAAGATGTTATTGACAAGGTTTATGTATCACTTCTGGAGGAGATATCCTTTGCTAAGGTGAGCTTGCCTGTCTTCGCCTGAGGAA
>NW_021900379.1:0-590 GCF_006229205.1 Suricata suricatta
AAAAAAATTCAGAGAGCAACTTGAAAGTGGAAGTTTGAATATAAATCCTACTCCAACACAGAAGGAAATTATCTGAACTGCACTAATCAAATAATTAGTATTTTGTATTTATAATCTACAAATCAAGCTTGGATGCAGAACTTGATCCCAAGATCCTGGGATCATGATCCAAGCCTCAAAAAGTTAACTGACTGAGTCACCCAGGTGTCTTATGGCTTTTGATTTCAAAAGAAACATTTCTCCGGATGTGTTTTGATTTGAATAAATGCTTTTCAAATCTATGAAAAGAAATCACTTAAAACAGTATTTATATATTGAATTTATTATGAAAAGTTATCTTTGTAACTGTGAGATTAATTCCTGTAACATGGGGTTTTCTCAAAATTACATGAATATTAAATAAGAAACTATAACCTTACAAGAGAAATTTATAAGGCTTGCTCCAAGAAGGGCCTTCTTTCCTTAGTAGTCAGGATTATTTCATTTTAAGAATCTTGCATAGAAAAGATAAAATTGTGGCACAATCCATTGTTTTCTAACAATCTTGAGGAAGTTACTTATATTTTTCTCTGCAAAATTAAATTGATAAC
>NW_021900380.1:0-590 GCF_006229205.1 Suricata suricatta
TTAAATCAACAATGGTTGAGGATATGAAGTCAGATATTCCACTTAGACAAAAGAAAATAAGATCTAAGAAATTACTAATGTTTATGACTCATAGAATGTGCACATTAGTTTTTCTTCTAGTTGTAGATGTGAGAATAAATTTTAATAGGAGAAGGTTATAGATTTAAAGGTTCTTGCAGTGATTAGGCCCAGGGCCACACAAAGCATGCACAGATTACAAAAACTAAGTCAAAACTCTTCAAAAGAATTTAATTCATATCTAGTAAATTCTTACATTTCTTAGATGGAATCCTAGCAAATTAACTCATTTCACAACTGAAGTAACAGACCAGAGATATAAAGTGACTTAAAGTTTAACAACAAAATAGTGAGTAAAATGAGATTAAAATCAAAATCAAAAGGATCATGGATAATAATTCTCATTCTAATACACCATGTGTGATGCTTAACATGTTTTCACCAAAGCACATATATGTGTGTAGTCAATTGCATGTTAATGATATACACACATATACATACAAGATTCAGATTAGGATTTAAATGTTAAAAAAATTTCAAACTAAACAAAACAGAAGCTCATCCTATAATTG
>NW_021900381.1:0-590 GCF_006229205.1 Suricata suricatta
AGCCGAAGGTCCTAAGCAATGGTCCATGGTCAAGTCACTCCTCACCAATTACGACTTACCTCCTGCCCCCACCATGACCCTGGATCTGCTCTTCAAATGCAGCTGATACCTACTGTTCGCCTCGTCTGACGTGACTTCCTGGTGGCCTTCACCGCGGCCCACTTCCCTCTGTCCTGCCACTGTCTCTATGCTTGGGTCAAAGTCTCCACTTCCGGTGCTCAGCTCCAGCTTCTCTCAACATTCCTCCTTGGTCTCTCTAGGTGCCTCTCTTCTAATTGGCTCCCCAACACTGGCAACCTCGAGAACAGGGTTTCCCCACCCTTGGCCACTCTAATTCCACAGGCCAAAGAGGTGCCATGAATCTGCCTCCAGATGCTGCTGATGCTAACGGCAGAGGACCCACATGCTGTGGGCAGAGTCTTAGTGTCTAACACTGGCCACATCCCCTTTCATGCTATATGATCTCTCTCTTCCCAGCCTTTAACCCCCACCTCTATGCCCAAATCCATATTGCCCACCAAACATCCCCAGAATTCCAAGCCCATATGTCTTACCACCTACTAGCTCTGGTCTTTCTCATGGAAACTGTT
>NW_021900382.1:0-590 GCF_006229205.1 Suricata suricatta
TTTAGTAGTAAGCCTGTTGAGCTTTCCCTTTTAAAGTTATGCTTTATTGCTTCTAAGCTTACAAGGCCTTCCTCTCTTCAGATGTTTGAGGGCTATCTGATTCTACTTCTTTCTAAAATTTGAATTATTAAAACAATTTACTCTTTAATCCATCTGGAAGTTATTTTGTTTATGCTAGAAGAAAGAGGTTTTTTTTTTTTTTTCTTTCACTGGTTTGGAGTGATTCTTAATTTAGAATTTCCCTTTGGAGAAAGTAACTTTAAGGTGAAGAACTTAATTTAAGAGTACCCATTAGGAAGTTGCTCGGAACAAGGAGATAAGATCTTGGTTGGAAGATGTAAAGCAGGGAGTTGAGGGAATAAAGAAATTGGGAGGAGGGCTGAGATGTGAAACTAATGGATAAACTTGGTTGAAAGTAGGACAGTGGACAAAATAATTGCTTTGAGCTATATTTATTTGCAGAATGCCATTATGTCTACATAGTTTAGTGAATGTGTTCTCTATAAAATCAAAGTCAGCAGCATTACCAGTCTTTACTGACATATTTTCTTTACTGTGAATTAATAGCAAGCTCTAAAATAAAAAAAAAA
>NW_021900383.1:0-590 GCF_006229205.1 Suricata suricatta
CCTCTAGACAGTGGCCGCTCTGCTCATCCATACTTCTGAGCAAGGTCTTAATCCCAAGAGAACTCTAACGTCTGGGATTAGGGAAAGGCAAGCTGATTTTATTCCTTACCTCGTCTTATCAGAAACTCCCCACCAAGATTCTGTTTAAAACTTGTTTTAATCATATCTCTGTTATCATAGATCATGTTATATATAATGCAATTATATATTATATATCTCACCTTCCTTCAAGGCAACAAGGCATTGTGTCCTTGTTTTTGAGTCCTTGGTGTCTCTAAAATGCCTGCCACTTAAAAGTGAGCTAAATAAGTAAATTAATGAATGTATGGATAATACAGTAGTTAACTGAATGAATCCCACTTCTTACATCCAACAGTCACAAAAATACCTTCTATAAGTAGCTTTCAGAATGGCAGTTCACATATCGAGATGTTTGGTTTACTTTTAAAAGGTTGGAACTTCAGAACCTCAGCATAATTTTAAATTTTGCTCCTATAATGACCCATGGGAATACGTAATTGTCTTGGCAAATTTGTCCAAAGAACAGTGGCAGAACTGAGTGCCAAGTCATTATGCTACAATGAGGCATA
>NW_021900384.1:0-590 GCF_006229205.1 Suricata suricatta
CTCGCCCAAGTCTTGGACAAACACAACAGCCTCTTAATGGATCTATCTTGTCTTAAAATTTTCCAGGCTCTCTCCTCACACTAGCTTGAGGAATCTTTTAAAATCAAAACTCCCTTTCCTGCCTCAAGTCTTCCGGTGGTTTCCCATTGTGCCCAGAGCAGACTCCAGTCTCCTTGCTTAGCCTCCAAGACCCTGGAGGATCTGGTTCTTTCATCTTACTTTCCTGTGGAGCTACTCTTCTTCGGCCTCATTCTTTCTGCCTTTCTGTCTGCTCCTTGGACACCTCAGCATTTCCTTTCTGGCCTGGAAAGCTTTCTGTCGCCCCTTACATGTTTGCTACTTTCTATCATTCAGGCTCCTCAGCAAGGCCACCCCTGACCACACTCTAAATGGACACTGAAGGAACTTTATACAGCTTTGCCCTTTTTGCGTTTCTTTACAGGGTCTATTTCTCACTGAAATGATGCATTTGTTTTTTCTCCACTCTCCTTCACCTCCGTGGAATGCTCACCACTGTCTTCCTAGTAACTAAACAATGTTGGCAAACACGGTGCACTCAATCTCATTGTGTTGAGTACATGAATTCTCAC
>NW_021900385.1:0-590 GCF_006229205.1 Suricata suricatta
TCTCTGTAGTTAAGAGTGTGGTTCTTGCTTTGTCTCTTTCTGTTTTTCCTTTGCTCATTTATTTTTTTCTTAAATTCCACATTATGAGTGAAGTTGTACAGTATTTGTCTCACCCTGGATGACTTATGTCACTTGTTGTTAGCTCTCTACATGTCACTGCAAATGGCAAGATTTCATTTTTTTTAAGATTTCATTTTTTTATGGTTGAATAATATTGCATTGTGTGTGTGCATATATATCATATGTGTGTGTGTGTGTGTGTGTGTGTGTGTGTGTGTGTGACATCTTTATCCATCCATCAGTGGATACTTGGACTGCTTCCATAGTTTGGCCATTGTAAATAATGCTGTGCTAAACACAGGGGTGCATTGCATGTATCCCTTTGAATCAGTTTTGTACTTTTTGGGTAAATATCCAGTAGTGTGGCTACTGGATTGTAGGGTAATTCTATTTTTAACTGTCTGAGGAAGCTCCATACTGTTTTTCATAGTGGCTGTACCAGTTTACATTCCCACCAACATTTGTGATGGTCAATGTCATCCTTCCTGACCCTGACAGAACTCATCGTATGTCCCATACACTTGATGTGA
>NW_021900386.1:0-590 GCF_006229205.1 Suricata suricatta
ATTGTTGACTCACTGAGTTATAATAGATGTAAACAGAATAATAAAAATCAGGCAAGCATTTCATGTGAACCTTTTACAGATTAGCAAAGTTGCATAAGAAGATGTCATATCAAATTTTTGCTTAAAGGCTCGAGTAATAGTTCAGATCAAATCTCTGTGTTCATGATATAATTCCTTCTTCAAACTATTTAAATAATAAATTCAAAAACCAATAAGTGTGATGATAAAAATAAAAACAATATATCCAAATTTTAAAATATCACGAAAAGAAGAAAAAGCTCATTTCAGGACTACATTCCAGAGAAATTACTGAAATTCCATTTAATTTTTTTGCCTTTATCTTTTTGGGGATCTTATTTGCAAAATATGAAAAAGTATTTTAAAAATTTGAATAAATGGAATAATTGCATTTACTTTAAGAAGTATAAGTAGAAGTTTACTTATACGTCAGTATCGGTAAAGTATAAGAAGTATACTTTAAGAAGTATAGTTGGTTCAGTCAGTTGAGCGTTGACTCTTGGGTTAGCCTCAGGTTATGATCTCACAGTTTCGTGCATTAGAGCCCCATGTTAGGCCCTCTGTTGACAGAA
>NW_021900387.1:0-590 GCF_006229205.1 Suricata suricatta
CAAAGTCGCAGGGTACAAAATCAACATACAGAAATAGGTTGCATTTTTACACACCAATAATGAAGCAACAGAAAGAGAAATCAAGAAACTGACCCCATGCACAATTGCATGAAAAAACAGAAAATACCTAGAAATAAACCTAACCAACAATGCAAAAGACCTGTATGGTGAAAACTATAGAAAATTTATGAAAGACATTAAAGAGACAAAGAAATGGAAAAACATTCCATGCTCTTGGATCAGAAAAATAAACATTGTTAAAATGTCACTCTTACCCAAAGCAATCAACGCATTCAATGCAATCCCTATCAACATTTCACCAACATTCTTCTCAAAGCTAGAAAAACCTATCCTAAAATTTGTATGAAACCACAAAAGACCCTGAAGAGCCAAAGTAATATTGAAGAAGATAACTAAAACGGGAGGCATCACAATCCCAGACTTTAGCCTCTACTACAAAGCTATCATCATCAAGACAGTATGGTATTGGCACTAAACAGACATAGAGGCCAATGGAATATAATAGAGAACCCAGACATGTACGGCCAATTAATGTTTGATAAAGCACAAAGAGTATCCAATGGAAAAAA
>NW_021900388.1:0-590 GCF_006229205.1 Suricata suricatta
CTTCTCAGGAGAGCTTGCTCGCTCATTCCTGCCCATCCTCGGTTCTCGGTTCAGATAAGACCCCCGGTGGGGTGTCCCCGAGGCGCCTGCCTGGGCCTGCGCCCTGCTTCCATCCCAGAATCCCTGTCCTCTGGACCCTTCTATTTTCTCCTCCACAGGGAACACTGCCCGCCGCATCGTGTATTTTTGGTCTGTTTCCGTCCTAACAGTATAAGCTTGAGAAGACACTTTATCTCCAGCAACGAGGAGAATGTCTGGCAAAGCGCGGGCGGAGACCCAAGGAATACTGTGAAAGACTAAATAAACATTGTCTGAAATATACCATCAGAGAACCCTAACAACTGCCTCTAAGCAGCGCGACCAGGAAAACCCTCCCCACCTTGAAGGCACTGGAGAGGAGAGCACAGCGGGTGGTGCCAGTCACACCCCCGCGAGGGGGCGGAGCAGAGAGAAGCCTGGAGGTGGGGCTCTGAGGTTCTGAGTGGACCCCGGGAGTCAGGGGCCTCCAACACTTGGCTAGTCTGCAGTGTGGGCTTTTGAAGGACGGAGATTCAGGAGGAAAGACGGTGTGTTTTGCTCAAGGACCACTC
>NW_021900389.1:0-1346 GCF_006229205.1 Suricata suricatta
GTGCACACATTTTATAAATCAAGTACTGCTAAAAAGCTTAAAACAAACACAGCAGGTTCCCCATCTTATGCCCTCTACCCTTATCTAGTACCCACTCCCACTCCTCAGGAGTACCCACCTTTGAATCTCTTAACTATGTAATGTGGGCGCTGAACATGTTTCCAGGTAATAGATGCATAAATTTCAACAGGATTAGATTGCTATCATTGGGTTATTTATTTCAGTCTGAAGAAGCAAAAATTGGCAGTAAGGGATTAGTTATTTTTTAGGGGTTTCTTGGGATTTGCTTCTACTTTCAGAGCTCTCCAATGGCTTCTTATAAGATGACAAGTTATCTCACAAAGAGATCTAATTACAAACCTAGTTAGAAAACAATCAAAAACAGGGTCACCTGGGTGGCTTAGTAGGTGAAGCGTCCAACTCTTCATTTCAGTTTAGGTCATGATCTCTCAGTTCATGAAACGGAGCCCCACATCAGGCTCTGCACTAACAGCCTTCTTCGAATTCCCTCTCTCTCGCTCTCTCTCTGTCCCTATCCTGTTTGCACGTGTGTGTGTATGCGTGCACATACACACAAATGTTCTCTCTCTCTGTCTCTCTCAAAATAAATAAACATTAAAAAAAAAGAAGTTGAGAAACAGAAAATTAAGAGTACATTGCAGCAAAAAGTTAGGTGTTTTACTGTGGCCAGTGCTACTATCAGGTTTTCAAATAACCCCATTACATGACTATTCTGTATACCAAGAAAACTCATGCCACTCTATGCATACATTTGCAAAAGTATTTGAAAATAACTTTCAAAAAATAAAGCAAACAGTCATGCTTACAATACTTAAGAGAAACATATGTAGCAATAAGGTTAAACCAGGATGTTTTCCTGGTGGGCAGATCTTACAATTAACCAAAATCACTGTGTCATCTTGTACTATACTAAGACATACACATTAAAAATTGTAAAAGTCAAAGAAGCAAAAACCAAATACATGGAAATCATAATCAAAACAATCATTCTTACCCACAATGCAAACGTAAAAGTATGTGCCCCTCGTGATAATTTATTCTGCTAATTATGTATGCAATGCCTTTCATGGATCCTGGAATGAAATGATGTTGTACTGGTATACACATATTCCAAAGATTACACTTTACAGACAGAGCTAGTGGAGCTCCAGTGGCACAATCGGTTAGTGCACGGTACTTATACAGACATGGCTAGGCCTGAAATATTCTAGTGTAATATATCAATTAACATTTTTAAGAAGACAATTACTTCCTGGGTATAGTCAGCTACTTCTCTCAGTACCAACTTCTTAGAGAACAGTCATTTTTCAGTTATTAAAGTATCA
>NW_021900390.1:0-590 GCF_006229205.1 Suricata suricatta
TAAATGAGTTTAAGTTTTAACTACTCTTGCCTATCCTCATAAAGGATATCAGTGTGAAGGAAGGTGTTTGTGGCACCAATTAGCAAAGATATGAACAGTACCTTATGTCCAGCTCTTACTTGTTTCTTATCTCTAAGTTAGGCTTTTTTCCCTTTGGGCCAGAGTTAATAGTAACTCTTGTGTTTTTTAATCCCCTTTATTATCTATGCCTTGAGTTTGTGAGGCTCATTAGAAGAGCCTTTCGACAAACATCTGCAGTGCTTTGTCTAAATTCTGCTTTGTAGAGGTGGGAATATGCTTATTCCCATGAGGTATCTGTGTGGGAAATATCAGTCTGATTTGGAACATTATGAGGCCTAATCAATAACAGTAGTCCCATTTCCAATATGAGCCAATAGGAGAAAGAGAAAGCAGTTTTAGCTTCTTGGCAGGAGCTGTGCAAATGTCCACCATTTCCTTGCTGTGACTGTCATCCAGTAAGGCTGATGTGGCTCCCAACCCCTCTCTCTCTGTCCCTCCCCAATTTGTGCTCTGTCTCTCTCTCAAAAATAAGTCGACATCAAAATTGTTTTAAAAAATAAAAATAAATG
>NW_021900391.1:0-590 GCF_006229205.1 Suricata suricatta
CACTCAGTTACCTGATCCCTTGTGCCCCTGATCCAATATTCCTTTGGAAACAATAAATTTCCCTTTATGAGATCTTTTAGTAAACTTTTTCCTGTCTTTCATCTCAGGGCTGATGAGGACCATGGCCTTTTATGCTTCAGGCCCACTGAATCTCATTTTCTAGATTGTGCTTCATGCCCAGTAACACAAGAGCAAGCAAGTATAAACTAAAAGTATTTTGATATCTTAGTTAAGGTTAATATTTCTCTCTTTCTATTTCCTACATGTGGGCACTGCCACCCACCCCCACCCAATTCAGTGAAAATGCTGTATGTCCTCTGTCCTTGGTATGGATATGTTATAGAAGAAATACAAACACCAGTAAATAAGTTTGTACTCATTTTAATACAGTTTGAAAAAAAACTATGACCGAGAAATAAGTTAGGATAAAGAAATTTTGAATGTCAAAAATACCAGAAATCAAAATTGTTTTCTAAAACTTTAGAATTTAAATTTGTGAAGAATGAATGATGATAGGAGAAGATTGCCTCTCCTTTCCAAATCTATAAGAAGATAAGAACTCTTTAGGCAGGAAAAAAGTGGAAATCAGT
>NW_021900392.1:0-590 GCF_006229205.1 Suricata suricatta
AACCGACTGAGCCATCTAAGTACCCCTAAAGTCAAGAATTATTAAGGAATAGTTCACACACATTACATTTTAGCTTTTTAAATGTACCACTTGGTGGGTTTTGACAAACTTCCATACCCAGGTACATGTAACAATAATCAGAATAAATAAGATAGGAGATTTCCATCCTTATGATGGTGACATATCATTCCTGATGTTGCTCCCCTCACAAGAACAACTAACACTATTGATGAATAAGACACTACCGAGAGACTCCTAGAACACAAAGGTGAGGCTAAAGCACCCCCTGTAGCTCAAGATAGACTGTGCTAGAAGGTCAGAGTGGTGGCTGCATGTGGACCACGTTGCCTGTGTCCCAGGCCAATGTAGCCCTGCATGGAGAAATTCCCTTGAGACTCTGGTTCCTCCAGTGGGAAAAGGTAGCCCAAGAAGAACAACCATCCCTTTCTAGCATCTTGGGCCACTTAGTGGGAACTGCTATTCTGATCTTGCACCCTAGGGATTGCAGGAAAATATGTGGGGCCCAGCCACTGGGAGTCCTGACTGTGACAGAGGAGAGGTAGGGGCTTGAAAACAATTGCAAGATCTTC
>NW_021900393.1:0-590 GCF_006229205.1 Suricata suricatta
TTAAAAAATTATATCTCTATATAGAGAGATCCTCAAGAATTCAGTAAGAAAAAGTCCAGTAGCTCATTAAATAACTGAACACAGTATAGACTTCATTCACAGAAAAAGAGATACAACAGACCTTTAGCAAGTGAAAAGATGTTTCACTCAACTCCAAATAAGAGAAATTCAAAAATCCAAAAAAATTGACCACATAGTCTGTTGATAGGACAGTAGAGTAAAGGTGCTCTCCTACATTGCTGTTAGGAAAGTCAACTGGAAACAACTCCTATGCAGAAAAGTTTGTCAATGTCTGTTGAAATTACAAACACACCATCCTTGGATTCTGCAAGCTCACTTTTGGGAATCTATCCTACTAGATATACCTGAACATGGATAAAATAATAAATGCATAAAGTTAATCATGTGGCATCTTTTTAATTACAGCAAACTAAAATTTAAGGTACATCACATCAAAATATTGTGCAGCACTTAAAAAAGTGTAACATCTCTCTATCCTGATATTCAATGATCTCAAGAATATATTTTTAAATGAAAAAAAAAAGGTTCAGGACAGTGTGTCACAAAGAAGGGAAGAGAATATATACTAG
>NW_021900394.1:0-590 GCF_006229205.1 Suricata suricatta
TTGCGTGGCATATTGAGGTATGCCTGGTGCGTACCTAAGCAGATACTATCTGGAAAAAGTGTGTTGCAATCTGATTTATGCCTGCTGTCTAAGCACTTATGAGGAGGGCAAGTTCTAGACATGTTTTCTGTGCTTCCATGTCAATATAAATGTAGCATGTTCCATCTGGGACTGTGCTTTCTGTATTTCATCCCTGAGACAATTCTCCAAAGAGAAGCAGCAACAGGAAAACACAGATACTAATTTTTGAACAATAAGCCTATGTTTCACATAAACACCCAAGTTGTAGAAATAATAACCTAAGTTATAACTGTAGAATTTCATATGACCATACATAAGCAAATGAACGTTCTTTTTATGATTGTTGATATTATTACTTTCCATCCTAATTACCTGAGGAATCCATGTTTCCAGGAAAATGCAACACAGAAACATTCCACTTTAAACAAACATCACATAAATTTCTCCAAGCACAAAACCAAAGATGCATATTGATCTCAGGTGGGAAAGCGAGTGAATTAGTCTCTGCCATCACATAACTTGAATGTGGTGAGACAGGTTTTATTTACTATATTGCTTTAAAAAAAAAA
>NW_021900395.1:0-590 GCF_006229205.1 Suricata suricatta
GGCAGGTGAGCAGCACCAGGGCGGCCAGCAGAGGGCGCAGGAGAGCCATGGGGAAGCCGAGGGTGCGCTGGTGGGCTCAGCGGGGCGTCTGTCTGCTGAACCTGGGAGCCAGGGTCTCTGAGGACCTTCTGGAAGCAGGACTTAAATAAGGAACTCAGCCGTTTTCATTTTCTGAACATTCCTCTCCACTTTTACTTCCTTTTTTTGTTTTCATTTAGGTATTTTCTATATTGTCTAAGAAGATGCTATCAATAAAGAATTAATTGTACAGAAGATGCTTATTTTCCCAGGAAACTTCATATGTGTCCATCCCAGTGGATACGTATCAATCAAATGAGAAACATCATTGTCCTAAAGACTGGTGTGATGTAGGCCTGTAAGTACTCATAACACATACCTGCTCACATATATGTTTTAATATGTAGACATTGCTCTTCTTTGTGTTAGGAATAAAATTTGGCCTTAACTATGGATTGTTTTTACTTTCCCTACTCTACACAAGGAGACAGGTTCTTCGGCCTTCTGGGTTTCTGTATTTTTAGGTACTGACCAGAGTCCAGCTCCAGCAGGTCCAGGGGTCCCCGAAGGAT
>NW_021900396.1:0-590 GCF_006229205.1 Suricata suricatta
ACTGAAAACAACCAAAAGGTCAGTCAACAAGTGGAGAGACAAATGCAGTTGAGTGTATACATAAGATGGAAATTTACTGAGAAGTAAAAGGGAATGAACTATTACCTGGATAAATGTCAGAAACATTATGGTGAATGAGAGAAGACAGAAAGAATTGAGTACTTATTGTATGATTTCCCTTGTTGAAACTTTAACAGGGAAAAAACCAGTCTGCAATGACGGCAAGCAGGTCAGTTTTTGTTAAGCCACTGGTGAGTGGGAGGTGCTGGCGAGGAAGAGTTATCAGGCACCTTGTTGGGGTGATTTAAATGCTCTGTATCTTCATTGTGATGGTTGTTGCCCAGCAGTATACCTTTGACAAAACTCATCAAACTGCCTTAAAAAATAGTCTGGTTCACTGAGACTCCCGGGGTCGACAAGATAGATATTCAGGAATGGTTGCCAATCCTGGATCCCAAGAGCTCAGGATCACCCAGAGACCTGAATCTGTCTTTTCTGTGGGAAGTGAGATGACTCTGTATGGGAGCCGTGAGCCCAGGGAAGACCTCTTTGAATTCTTGGGGAGCACGAATGTGGAGGCTGGACTTGCC
>NW_021900397.1:0-590 GCF_006229205.1 Suricata suricatta
TTATAAGGCTTCTTTTTGATTTGGGAAGTTTTGAATGACATAAATGAACTCTGCCAGATGCTTCTAGAAAGTTTATGGCTCATCCCAGAGGTTCCTAGAGAGTGATTGTCTCCGCATCACACCTCAGGAGACCCATGACCCAGGACAACAAAGTTAAAGGAGGCTGTAATTCTCTCTCAACCTTCTTCAGGTTTGAAACTTGGAAGAGTCACAGAAAACAATGAATTCAGTGACACATCTGATTGGCGGCTTCCCTGTGCCAGCAGCCATGCTCGCAAGGGACCAGGGCTGTTGTGGCATGTTCGAGCCCTTGACCTGTTGGCGTTTATAGCTGGGGGTAAGCCTAGAGCCACGGCAGGGACATTTATTTAGTAGGCTTCTGTGTGTTTCTGTTCCTATTTCACTCTCGGACAAGCCGATGAAGGCACGGGTTTTCAACAACCTATCTGATCAAACTACTTGTGGATTTAATTGAATTATCTCTGGAAATGCTAAAGGACAATTTAATAATCAAACAAAGCCTCCCAGCTCTCTTCCTCTCTCTAAACATGGGTCACATGTCCTGCCTGTCCTCAGCTGTCCCCTGAGAC
>NW_021900398.1:0-590 GCF_006229205.1 Suricata suricatta
CTATGTTGCTAATCTGTTTATTCACTCAATTAATTCAGCAAATATTTACTGGATGTTAAGTATGAGCCAGGTATTATTCTAAGAACTCATGGTATAATAAATAGCAAATACACAAAATGCTACTTTCTTGGAACATATGTTTTAGTTGAGGGCACAACAAATAATGCATACAATTTCAGGTTGAAGAGTTGGTACGAAAAATTTAAAAAATGAATCAGCATAGGATAGACATGCTGAAGGTGGGGTGTCATTTTAAATAGAATGGTCAGGAAAGGAGCTTTCTGAGATGACTTTTGAGCAGACACTAGAAGGGTAAAATGGAAGAGTGATGTCAATATCTGGGGAAAGCTGAGTGTGCAACAAGTTCTGGTAATAGTAACTGGATTTTTCTGTCCTTTCAGGATCACATGAATATCTGATATTCATTTGTGTTCGTATCTTTCCTTTGTGAGTATCTGAAAATTGTCTGGCCAGTTCTCACAGTCAGTTATGTCTTTAGGCCCTGCCTTGGTTTTGCAAATTTGTTTTGAAAAATGAAGTCCTTTATTAGAATTTTAGCCTAGCACTGATATTCAGGCATGCACCTCTTT
>NW_021900399.1:0-590 GCF_006229205.1 Suricata suricatta
CTCCCAGGAGAGAATGTGACAAAGTATATAATGTTAAATTTGTATTTGAAATTACATGTCTATAAAAAAAGCATTTGCAAAATGAGGATTTTTATGTGATAGTCAATTAACGGCAGTGGGTGTAGGGGGAGGAAGAACTAGTTCGGTTTCAGCTGTGGCTCTCCCACTTAACAGCTTTGGGATCTTGGTAGAGCTTCCCAACGTCAAGCCTCAGTTTCCCCTGTCTGCGAAGATGAGATAATGAATGTAAGGACCCAATAGCATTTGGTACAGATAGAACCTTTCACAAATGACTGGCTATTGCTAACTTAGGTAGGTACTGCTGGGAATTAGGTAACTAGAACTGTCCCCAAACAACTCTTTTCTGAACTTCTTAGTTTTATGCCCTCAAACACAGGAGAATCATCATCATTAAGCCCAACCACTCAGAGGGCATGAAGGCATGAAGCCTGGCTTTAATCACTTGAAGGGTAGTGAACGGAAATTTTTCGTGTTTTCAGGACCCTCCGATATGTTCCAGAAGAATCCAAAGACAAAGTTATCTCAGATGAAGATGTCCTAGGAACATTACTGAAAGTTTTCCAGGCTCT
>NW_021900400.1:0-1346 GCF_006229205.1 Suricata suricatta
GCATTACAGTGGGGAATGAAAAGAATGGGAATGGGAGGGAAAGAGATGAAAGGAAGAGAAGAAGAGAAAATAAAAAGAACAGAGAAAGAAGAAAAGACAAAAAATATATATATAAAAGGGGATCGGAGACAACAAAGGACAGTAGACTGCTTAAAAGTGTATGACCAGTTTAGGGGAGAAGTAAGGATGAGATACAGGAGAATATATCTGGGTTGCGAGAAGGTGAAAAAGTAAGGGAGAAAGGAGAAAGGAATATAAAGAGTAAAATTTAAAGGAATTAAGTATAGAAAAAGGAAAAGAAAAAAAGAAAAAAAAGCTAATAATGACAAAGAAATAAGTACGAAACTAGTGAAAAAAGAAAAATTGTTGTTATGTATTAAAAAAACAAACAACCAAAACAAAGCAAAACAAAAACAAAAAGAAAAAGAAAAACCGAAGAAATAATAAAAAAATAAAAATAAATAAAAATAAAAAAAGCAAGCAGTGAAGAAATCGAATCCATTATCAAAAATCTCCCAACGAATAAAAGCCTAGGGCCAGACGGCTTCCCAGGGGAATTCTACCAGACATTTAAAGCAGAGCTCATACCCATTCTTCTCAAACTATTCCAAAAAAATAGAAATAGAAGGAAAGCTTCCAAACTCATTCTACGAAGCCAGCATCACCTTGATACCCAAGCCAGACAGGGACCCAGCCAAAAAAGAGAACTACAGACCAATATCCTTAATGAATACAGATGCAAAAATACTCAACAAGATACTAGCAAATCGAATTCAACAGCATATAAAAAGAATTATCCATCATGATCAAGTGGGATTCATTCCTGGGTTACAGGGATGGTTCAATATCCGCAAATCCATCAGTGTGATTGACCACATTAACAAAAGAAAGGATAAAAACCTTATGATCCTATCGATAGATGCAGAAAAAGCATTTGACAAAATACAGCACCCTTTCTTAATAAAAACCCTTGAGAAAGTCGAAATAGAAGGAACGTACCTAAACATTATAAGAGCAGTCTATGAAGAACCCACAGCTAATATCATCCTCAACGGGGAAAAACTGAGAGCATTCCCCCTGAGATCAGGAACATGACAGGGGTGCCCACTCTCACCACTGTTGTTCAACACAGTGCTGGAAGTTCTGGCATCAGCAATCAGACAACAAAAAGAAATCAGAGGCATCAGAATTGGCAAGGAAGAAGTCAAACTTTCCCTTTTTGCAGATGACATGATACTCTACATGGAAAACCCAATCGACTCCACCAGAAGCCTTCTAGAACTGATCAATGAATTCAGTAATGTCGCAGGGTACAAAATCAATGTACAGAAATCAGTTGCATTCCT
>NW_021900401.1:0-590 GCF_006229205.1 Suricata suricatta
TAGTGTAGGAACTGCAGAACCCAGGCAAATAGCCAGGAAGCCTAGCTCATATTTGCAAAACCAAAAGGCAGACTAGTCAGATTTGTAAAGAAAATCTGGGACATATTACTTGCTGATCCTAGGAGTAAAGAGAGTTCTTAGAAAGGGATTATGATGATTGATGGATTTTTTTAAAGATGTGATTGCTTTTTGGTTCAAAAAATATTCTTTGAATGATATTCTCATTTTTCAAGTGAAACTTCCTGTTAATTCTTGTTGAATTGGCAGTTTGAAAATCCATGGCTCATTTGATAAGAAAGCTGTTCTAGCTGTAGCGGCTGCTTGGTCTTAGAGTAGCAGAAACTGTAGGGTTTCTAGGGAATAACAGGATGATACAGGGCTACTTGGAGAGAAGGAAATACAGTTGGAAAAAGAACAGCGCAGCCTTGACAATGAGCTTTCCGCATGCCAGGGGTGAGGGAACAATTAGATGCCAGCAACTTTAAGCTCCTGTTATTACAAGGGACAGGACATTTCTCCTGTAGCAGCTGCTAACTAATGCTTTCAGAAGGCTACATTGATTTGATTGGATAACATCAGCTCAAAACTGA
>NW_021900402.1:0-590 GCF_006229205.1 Suricata suricatta
CTTGGAAAAGTGTCTACTCATTTCTTTTGTCCAGTTCTTCACTGGATTTTTTGTTTTTTTGATTGTTGAACTTGATAAGTTGTTTATAGATTTTAGATACTAACCTTTTATCTGATATGTCATTCACAAATGTTTTCTCCCATTCCATCAGTTGCCTTATAGTTTTGCTGATTGTTTCCTTCACTGTGCAGAAAGTTGTTATCTTGAAGAGATACCAAAAGTTCATTTTTGCTTTTATTTCCCTTGACTCTGGAGACAAGTAAGAAGATGCTGTAACTGAGGTAAAGGGGTTGTTGCTTGTTTTCTCCTCTAGGATTTTGATGGCGTCTAGGTCTTTCATCTATTTGAGTTTATTTTTGTGTATGGTTAATTCTTCTGTGTGTTACTGTCCAGTTTTCCCAACAGCGTTTGCTGAAAAGACTGTATTTTTTCCATTGGATGTTATTTCCTCTTTTGTCAAAGATTAGTTGGTCATATATTTGTGGGTCCATTTCTGTGAACTCTATTCTGTTCCATTGGATGATGTGTCTGCTCTTGTGCCAATACCATACTGTCTTGATGATTACAGCTTTGATATACATCTTGAAATC
>NW_021900403.1:0-590 GCF_006229205.1 Suricata suricatta
TGCGCTCCGTAACGGTTGGACCAGCCGATGAGCGGTCGGAGGTTCCCCGTCTCCCGCTAGTGTGAGCGGCCTCGTGGTGGCTGCTCCGAGCCGTGGGCCCGAGGACACGTGCGCCCGGTGTGGACAGCGGTAGCCGACAGACCTCCCTAGGGGCCGTCCCGATGCACACTTGCACCAGCAGCGTGCGAGGAAGCGCCCACGTCCCTGTCCCCGCAGCGCCCCTGTCCCCGCAGAGCCCGTCTCCTGGTTTGTGAGCTCAAGCCCCGCACCCGGCTCTGCACTGACAGCGCGGGGCCTGCCTGGGCTTCTCTCTCTCCCCCTCCCCCACTCAGTCTCTGACTCTCTCAGAGCAACAACCAAAACATTTGGGGATAAAAACACCCCACAACTCTGATCTGACTAGAAGCTGCTGCCCTGTGACGCACGGAGCCACTGTTTTCCTCTAACAGCCCCAGTGTCGCCCCCGCACGCACACCTTTTTATTGAAAATGCCTGCTTTTTGGTCATAACTGTGAAATGTATTTTTATCACGAAGTAAATTCCTGTATGGATTTCCCTGGGGGTTGCGGTGGTCCCGAGGAGGTGGGGGG
>NW_021900404.1:0-590 GCF_006229205.1 Suricata suricatta
TAAAGATCTAATAATCCTATAAAACTGGAAAAGAAACTCATTTTTTTCTCTCTCTCTCCCTTTTTTACTTTTCTCTCTTCTGTTTCCTTTTTCTTCTTCTTTTTCCCCATCTCCTTCTGATTGTCTCCTGACCTTTTCTTTCAAAAATTTCTTGATCTGAAGGGCTTTTCCACAATGGATCAATTATCTCCAGCAGCCACTACTAATTTTTGATGGCTGGTGTTCATAGACCTCTATCAAAGCTGGAAATCAACTATATAGTATGTTTTTTTCATTTTTTCTTTATAACTCAGAGCTGTAATAAACACTTTGAACCATTGTTTCATGACCATGACAATAATTACACTTATTTTACTGCTGGAAAGCTGAGTTAAAAGGTACATGCCCAAAAGGAACATAGTAGGTAGAGAATCTAATTGGAGTTTGCTTCTGGAAAGAATGTTGGTTTAGAGGAAAGTTCAGTTTGGTTGAGAAGAAATATGATTTCTATGAATCAAAAATAATAAAACTCTTCATAAGACTACATGTCCTATGAAGAGTTAATTGATATAAGAAGAAATATTAATGGTCAGTAGCTCTATGAAAATTAT
>NW_021900405.1:0-590 GCF_006229205.1 Suricata suricatta
ATCTGTCCTTGTGACTGCTCAAGTATCTGAACAGATGAGACAGATAAAATTAATCCTAGAAAGAGGAAAGCCCTTTGTGGAAATCACCACCAGAGGTGGTGTGAAATGTGAAATACTGGGAAATCCAGCACTGACAGTGGGGAACATGGGGTCTGGAGAGGAAAAGGGAATCTTTCAGTTGGAACATCACCCATCAACAGAAGTCCGGAGGCAGAAATGACCAGCACATATTCAGGGAACCATCAAGACACAAAACAGAAAATCTAAGGGCAAGTAGTTGAACTGGTGGCTGGGGAGGATTATAAAGAGCTGTGAATGCCTGAAGGAGGCTGGTAGAATCTAAAAGGCAAAGTCTATATAAATTCTGAAATAATAAAGTACATGAGGGTGCAGCCTGGGAGAGAGGAGACCTAGATTAGCAAGGCCCAGAAAACAAGAAAAAGATTTTTAATAACCTGGCAGGGCTCAGTGACAAGTTAGATGTAAGGGACAGAGAAAAGAGTCTCGAATGACTACTGTTTATCTAAAAATGTGTCAGAAATGGACTGGGATGAGCAGGCAGTTTACCTGGGTTGAACCACAGAGGAGGG
>NW_021900406.1:0-590 GCF_006229205.1 Suricata suricatta
CCCATTTCTTCACTGGATTATTTGTTTTGTGATTGTGAAGTTTGATGAGTTCCTTGTACATTTTCGGTATTGGCCCTTTATCTGAT
The DNA here is from genome assembly GCF_006229205.1 of Suricata suricatta. Taxonomy (NCBI): domain Eukaryota; kingdom Metazoa; phylum Chordata; class Mammalia; order Carnivora; family Herpestidae; genus Suricata; species Suricata suricatta. Next base: position 87 of record NW_021900406.1, read on the forward strand.
ATGTCATTTGCAACTATCAAGAAGGGAATTTTTAAAACAGTGTATGCATAAGACATCTTTGTTTAGACTTCCTCATTTCATAGAAACATTAATGACCATATTACCAATTAGCGGTTAACTGAAGGCCATGAAGTTTTCTAGTTCTTATGCAAATAGCTCACCTCTGTTTTCTTATCCCAAACTGCTATCCAAACACTGGTGTGAAAACGGAAGCACTTTTTGCTTGCTTCATTCAGCACAGCTAATCTTTTTTATCGACATCAAATGACAGCATGAACGAATTCTGATAAATCAAAAAACTTGCCAGATGACAGCATCCTTGAAAGATCAAAACGTACAGTCATAGTGGCACACAGATCACAAAAAGAAATTCCTTTTCTTTTCAAAATAGTCTGTTAATAAGTAAAAGAAAAATCGGTACAAAAATGTGTTAGAATTGGCCTGAGTCAAAATAGTACTGGGTCTTACAACAGAAAGCACTCTTTGTAGTAAGTCACTTTTGTA
>NW_021900407.1:0-590 GCF_006229205.1 Suricata suricatta
CTCTCTCTCTTCCCCTTCCTCTTACACTCATTCATTAGGATTTCTATCCCCACCACCCCACTCATGCTGCCTTTGTCAATGTCATGACATCTGATGTACTAAATCTGACCTCCATCCTCCTCCCCCTCCTCCTCCTGTCTGCTGGGCAGCCTCAGACACAGCAGGTTAATTCCTTCTTTGTATTTTCTCTTCACTGGCTTCCAGAACATCCCTCTTCCTCCTGAAAACTTCTCAATGAAGCCTAATTATCCTGCAGAGTCCCACTCCTTGTCATCCTCTTCTCTTCTTAACTTCTTATTACTCTCTGACACCCACATAGTAGATTGACTTATCCCAATTACTGTCATCTGTCCCCCAACCATCACCCTCAGCTAGACCAAGAGCTTGATAGTCAAGACTTTCCTACCTATTCTGTTCACTGATTTAACTCCAGCACTTAGAATGGTATAGTGCATGCAGTAGGTACCCAATAAGTATCTAATGAAGGAAGAGAGGAAGAAAGGAAGGAAGGAAGGGAGTGAGGAAGGAAGGGAGGAAGGAAAGAAGGAAGGAAGGAAGGAGTGAAATGGTCTCTCCTCCTCTAGACACTA
>NW_021900408.1:0-590 GCF_006229205.1 Suricata suricatta
AAAACTTCAAGTAATATGTTATAGTCTTAGTTAATAAATTGATTATAAGCCAGTCCTAAAATAAATGAAAGCTATTCTAAATTTTATTTTTGCTATATTTTTATTCTTAATTATCTTATATCTTGGTCATCAAAATAATTTGAACTTTTGGAAATGTACTCAATTTTATTTTTCTGAAATATCATTTTTGGTACATCTTTGAAAAAAACCTATTTGAACTTCAAACAGCACATTTTGGCCATCTGTTGATTAAAGAGAATACAGACCATGAAGTAAGTTAAATTATTCTCTCCCTTTATCCTCTATTCATCCATGTACACCTTGAGATTTAGTTCTTCATAATGAGTCTCTGGAAGGATAAATTCCTGACACATGGCCTTTGTCTAACTGATGGCATATTTTCTACTACAGTAAACAACCTATTTGGCCCATTTACTCCTACAGAAAAGATTACATTATCCAGTGACTTTGGCATAACTTAGTGAATTTCCTAGGTGACCAGACAAAAAGCGTTTCCATGTGCAAGGCAAAATACACTGAAATGTTGGGCAGTGCCTCCTGTAAGCTACAAAATTGTTTAGATTCCAAGT
>NW_021900409.1:0-590 GCF_006229205.1 Suricata suricatta
AGAGAGAGAGAGATCCTTATTCCCCAGAGTTTGAGCAAAAGTCCCTGTGCAGAGTATAATGTACTCTCTGTGGAATTTCTCTTTTGCGTTGCCTCTTTGTTTTCTCCTCTTGCACTAACTTTTAACTGGTACCTAGCCTCCCTTCCCCCACCCAAAGCAGGCTGGGCATCCATAAGTAAATTTGTGATTTGCTGTGTGACTTCAGGCAAACCTTCTTCCTTTTCTGAACCTTCTTCCTTTTCTACAAGAGGGGCTCCTCAGACCTCATGTAGACAGGCATGCCGTGAAACTCACTGAAAGAATGAGTGTGGCACACAACAGGTGTGGAACAAAGGCATCCTGACAGCCACCCCCCCTTCTACCAGCAACAGCCCTAATCTTGGGTGCCTTCTCACCTCCAGTCCCTCAGAATTGGGGTGAGCACACGCTGCAGGCCTAAGTCAGCCAGCACAAGGCTCTTCCTGGCCAGCGACTGGTTCAGGAAGTCATGTGCCCCCAGCAAGGGCAGTTAGAGTGAGTTTAGGGCTTTGGCTGGAGATGCTGTGACATCTTGCTTACCCCACCCCCACCCGACCCGGGGCTGGAAACCT
>NW_021900410.1:0-590 GCF_006229205.1 Suricata suricatta
TTCAGGTGTCTAAAAAGGGCCGCTTTATAGAGCAGATGACCGATTCAGGTTTGTGCAAGATGACTTTGAATTATCTGTGGGACTTCCATGGGGAGAGGTGCCATTGGGCCGAGTGAGTAAAACAGTTTAGGAGAGAGGGAGAGATCGTTGGGATCGAGATTTGGATATTGCCTTCCCCGAGATGGTCATTACTGTTTAATATTTGAGCATCTAAAATTGTAATTTTCTTGTTGTGCTGAGAAGAGGGATAAGTTAGGCTTGTTAAGACTTGTTGGCAAGTTGTGTTTACTTTTAAAAGTCGGTGATCCTTGAATGAAAAGGCTCTCAGACCTAGAAACTTCCTCTTGATGCGAAGTATAGCACTGTGGTATATGACCCATAGCGCCCTAGAATGTTGCCATAGCATTCTGTTGTCAGGGTGTAAACGGGTCAGCACAAGGGGAATTCCTTCGTAGAAACATAGAAACATCGTGGTTGGAATGTGGGCTCTGGAGTCAGGTTGCCAGGCTCTACCCTCTGGTTCTGCAAGTGACTGTGGGCAGATTACTTAACTTCCCTGAGTTTGTTGTGTCCCCTATAAATTTTTTTTT
>NW_021900411.1:0-1346 GCF_006229205.1 Suricata suricatta
CTGAGTTTTACAATGTACAATGTATAGTATGGGTAAAACTTCAATGAATATATAAAGAATAATTTTTAGCATGAAATATATCTTCTGCACTTTTGTTTCTCTCTCTGCCTATATTATTCTTCTCCAGATATCTTCACGGCTAGTTTTCCCACCAGGTAATTTCCTAAATGGGGCCTTCTTTAAGGCTTTTATTGTCCAACCTATTTAAAGTTGCAATATACATCCCCACATGGCATTCCTAATTTGGTGATTTATCCCCATTCCCTGATTTATTTACCTCTATATAATTTATCATCATTAAATATAATGCATTTATTTATTGTCTATCTTTCACTTTGCAAAAGTGAAAGCCCTATGAGAACATTTTATCTGTTTCATCCACTCCTATATCCCCAGGATCTAGAACAGTGACTACAGAGAGCAGGCATTTAGTACTTATTTTGTGAAATAAAGAAAATGATATAAATATGAAGGCATCCAATACAAGGCCTTTAATAGAATCATAGAGATTTGTTACTCCAAGTGTGGCCCAAAGCCATCAACATTAGCATAACGTAGGAGTGTTTTAGAATATAGACTCATAGCCCAGTCCCAGAGGTACTGAATCAGAATCTTCATTTTAACAAACCCCCAAGTGAGTTGCTCATTAAAGTTTGGGCAGCAGGTGTAGAATAGGTATGCAGTGAATATTTCCTGAATCTAAATGCAATATACTAACATCTGTGGGATAGGAACATGAAGATCATTAATGGTCTTTTAAAATTAATACAATTTAGATAAATGAGAAAAGAAAATCAATAACAGAAGGGAACATTGGACTTTAATTGTTTAACATTCTACTATATAACATTTTGATTCACCTGAAGGTCACATTCCAGTGGAATTATTTGTTAGGCCATAATCCTCTAATGAAGACTCAAAAGGAGATGTAAGAAAGACAGGACAAATTCATAAAAAAGAATAAAGATCTTTTGCCATGATTAGTGAGGCTAGCCACCCATCAGTCAGTCAATAAACTTAATAGAAAAGGTTTTAAAAGGGTTAAGGTGATTAAACAGAGGATTAAAATGTCATATTGGCAAATGCCATGTGTTTTCATTTTTTCAGCCCTTAGTGCCCTTTGGATTACTTTCTAAATACACTAGAAACAAATTCAGAAAATAAATACTTTCCTCTATCCTACTTGGACTGGTGCCTGTTATTTGTTTTGTGTTTGCTCTTTAGTGCACTGAGGGCAAAGAAAATGGTCATAATTATAGTGCCACAAAAAGGTTTGAATAAATAAATCATCCATCACTCATTAGTAGGCCTTAGGTAATAAGGTGGGGGCATTGGATATTAGGATT
>NW_021900412.1:0-590 GCF_006229205.1 Suricata suricatta
CTCCCCAGATCCCTAGGGCCACCGTCACCAAGGCCACACTGCATGGGGAAAAGTGCCTCAACCTGCCTTTCTCCACTTCTGCTGAGAGACTGGTATTTCTCCACAATCCAGACTTTCTCTGGCTCAGGGAGATCTGCAAACCACACCCCATCAATGCGGTGAGCACACCACCAGCCCAGTGCCACGGCCAGGAGCTGGATGGATACAAGCCCCTCCCCTTCCCCAGCAGCAGATGGCTACGTTGGAGGCCAGCTTTCATCTTGCTCCTTTCTGGTACCCCAAGTAATTCAGTAACTACTGCTATTGTTCTTGCATTAAGTCAGAGTCAGGGAAATCAGAATTCCCAAGGAAAAGTGGAAAAGGTAAGTGTCCACAGACACACTCGCCCACACACACAAAGACAGCTGCACACATGGGTACATGCACACACACGCACCTCATGCCGCAGGAAATCTTAGAGGCCGCGCCACACACCAAGAAACTCGAGAAGCATCATCCTACCAGCGAACCTGCCTCCACAGAGACTGTTTTGCATCTGCTTTTCTCTCCCAGACAGATGCATTGTTTATCAGTAACCACGTCGTGCTCAG
>NW_021900413.1:0-590 GCF_006229205.1 Suricata suricatta
GTGGTTCCTTTTCCTCTTTAGCCGGGCCAGTACTCTGTTTGGCTAGATTTTGTAGTTACATGACCCTTGTCTTTGGTCTGGACATCAAGAGAAGAGGGAGGGAAAGATCCTAAGGGGAGCACATCTTGTTTTGCAAGGGAGAGTGTTCTGTATCATCTTCAAGTTGGGCTTGGGTTGGGGGCAGTAGAGCGGTCTTCTGAAGGACCAAGGAGGTAAGGGTGATCTGAACTGCAAGGCTTTCAAGTGAGTCAATCCAAATGTCACCTCCTGAGTCTGACAGTTCACTGCTCCCCCTCTCAGCTCTAATCTTGGCAGAGCACAATTGTTTAGGTTGAGAATCCAAATTTCTCTTTAGTTCAACTACCCTTATAATTAAGCACTGGGCCTGAGGCCAAGGTTTTACTACAGGAGATATGAATTTCTTTATACGCTGCCACAGGGTCTTCGGCTTTCACACTTTGGCTTAAATCGGTGATTAGTCACCCTCAAGCTGCACAGTAAGAACCATCTCATTCTATTGTTCTTGTTTTTCTTTCTTTCTTCTTTCTTTTTTTGAAAAAGAGAGAAAGAGTGAAAACATGGGAGTGAGG
>NW_021900414.1:0-590 GCF_006229205.1 Suricata suricatta
TTAATCTCAGACAACATTTTACATGTGCAAATTGGTAGTGGGCTTTATGCACATTAGCCCACTTAGTATCCAGGAAGATGTGAACTAGAAAAAGAAATATTGGCTTCCTGACAGTGGTAGGAGTTCAAATGATTTCTGATGTTTAATTATTTTTTATAGTTTGGATTTATTACAAAGAGAATGTATCATTTAAATTGCAAGAAACAAGATCTTTTTAGTTGTCAGAAAACAGCAAAACAACATAGCAAAGAAAATTCTTGCATTACTCCCTTTTTTTATTGCTATCAATGTCTTTCAGAGTATTAAGCATCTAGAAAGAAATTTCAATATCTGCCAAATCATCATTTACTTTTGATATGTAAAGTGATGAATCACTAAATTTTGTTCCTGAAACTAATATTACACTATGTGCTAACTAGAATTTAAGCATAAACTTGAAACAACACAAAGAAAGAAAGAAAGAAAGGAAAGAAGGAAGGAAGGAAGGAAGGAAGGAAGGAAGGAAGGAAGGAAGGAAGGAAGGAAGGAAGAAAGAAAGAAAGAAAGAAAGAAAGAAAGAAAGAAAGAAAGAAAGAAAGAAAGAAAGAAAG
>NW_021900415.1:0-590 GCF_006229205.1 Suricata suricatta
AAAGAAAAGAAAAGAAAAGAAAGGAAAGAAAAAAAGAGAAAATGGAATACACCTGGGGCTGAAAGGGAAAGTTTAGTCCTAATAACAAGAAGATCCATTAATTTATTTTCTTGATTTCTGGGTCTAATGACACATTCCAAAATCAGTCCTTTACTGTTTTTTATTTTTTTTCTTTTATATAATATCCTTTCTCTTAAATATAACCTATTTCTGAAGTGGTAAGTTGTTTCTGTTTTTTATGAATGCCTGGTATGTTTTCCTCACTACTCTTTCTTTCATAAAAAATATTGTGTAGCAGTAACATTTTTCCCCAACATAAAAAAATACAAATTCTCTTTACTAATTGGTCATAATATTTAATAATATCTCACACTGGGTGAGGAATAAATCAAGAAAATTTTCAAGCAGCATACCTTTTACTAGGATCTGGAGCATCTTAGGAAGCACCTGCTTTGATCTCATAAGTGACACACCATTTATAGCAAGAAGAAATTGAAGTACTAATGGCTAACTTAGCCTGTCTTGGAAAGAGGTTTCAACTAATACCCTCATTCTGTATGGATTCAGAATTTTAGAACAGAAAGGGACCT
>NW_021900416.1:0-590 GCF_006229205.1 Suricata suricatta
GGAGTGATGAACTCTGCAGACCCGTCATCACTTTTGAATATTTCTCTTTATCTCAGGAGTCTGTTTCCCCTGCCAGCGAGCAACCACGTCAAGACGGCCTGGGTCCTGTGATTTGATCATCACGGGACCGGGTTTTGGTCCCAGAGGCGCCTGCAGGAGAAGGCACTTTCCTCACTCCTTCCAGATGAAAGGAAGTGGGCGGCCTCCTGGCCTCCTCTGCACAGGCTCCCGGGCAAACAGCACCAAGCGAGCCCTCGGCGTGAACACGCTCCAAGGCAGGCTCTTCACGTTTGTTTGGTGAGTTTTACAGTTTTATTTTAGTGGCTGTTGCAGAAATGCCTGTATTTATGTCCAGATTAAACTGACAGAGTGGAAACCACCGGAGCCAGCCGTGTCTAGGCCATAAACGAAGATGGCTCCTGGTGAATTTCAGACGCGTAAAGGTTCTTCCTTGAGCGAATTCACAACACGGAGACTTGGGGGAGAAACGTGTTAGAGGAGAAACATCCTCAGCGAGCAGAGCTGAGCACGGCGCCGGCGTCACTTACGGGATTGGTGGTGGAACTCCACAGAAGCCTGTGATGTGCGGC
>NW_021900417.1:0-590 GCF_006229205.1 Suricata suricatta
CCTTTTGTTGTCTGATTGCTGATGCTAGGACTCCCAGCACTATGTTAAACAGCAGTGGTGAGAGTGGACACCCCTGTCGTGTTTCTATCTCAGGGGAAAGCTCTCAGTTTTTTTCTCATAGTGGGCTTTTCATAAATGGCTTTTATGATGTTTGTGATGTTAAGTTAGTTCCTTTTATCCCAACTTTCTGGAGTGTTTTATTTTTAAGAAAATATGCTGTATTTGGCTAAATGCTTTTTCTTCATCTATTGACAGGATTATATGGTTTTTATTTTTTCTTTTGTTAACGTGATGTATCACATTGATGGATTTGTGAATATCGTACCAGCCCCCTAACCCAGGAATGAATCCCACTTGACCATGATGGATAATTCTTTTTATATGCTGTTTAATTCAATTTGCTAGTACCTTGTTGAATATTTTTGCATCTATATTCATTTAGGATATTGGCTTGTAGTTCTCTCTTTTTTTTTTTTTCTGAGTTTCTGTCTGGTGTGGGAACTGAAGAGATGCTGGCTTCATACAATGAATCCGGAAGTTTTCCTTCCATTCTATTTTTGAGAAGAAGGGTATTAACTCTGCTTTAAATG
>NW_021900418.1:0-590 GCF_006229205.1 Suricata suricatta
TGTTACTCAGAGAGACTGTATCCATTACCGTACACTTCCCATGAATCATACCAACATGGCCAGCAGGACCAGCTATGTGATTTACATAAAGTAAAAATGTTAAAAATATTATTGAGAATCCAAAGATCATGACAAGGGAGAATTCAACAAAACATGGGGTCTATTTGAGCAAAAATCCTCACTTGAAAGCGTAGGTTGCATGTCCATGAAGTGGTCCTGGTGGCAAAGCAAGTGAATAAAAGATGAGATTAGAAAGTGGAAGAGAGACCAGGTCTTGTACTACAATTTGGGCCAGAAAGGTGGCTTTGCTTTACTTTGAGCAAAATGGGAACTACTTAATAGTTTTGAGGAAAAGAGTGACATGTTTTTACTTACAGTTTTTTAAAAAAAAGATCTCTTACTGCTGTTGTTTTGAGAATAGAATATAGATTGGCAAGAGTAGAGGTGGGGAAATGTTTCACTGAATAACTAATCATTGTTTGGGTTAGATGATAATACTTTAAGAAACCAGATATTTCTTTGCAGTGAATTGAGTAGCTTTAACTTAATGTGTGAATATGAATTATATGTATGTATATGTAGCAGTAGGA
>NW_021900419.1:0-590 GCF_006229205.1 Suricata suricatta
AGGCAGCCAGAAGTTTTTATTTTTTTAATTTATGCTTTTGAAGAAAATATATTATTATTATGTTGCATCAAGAATCAAATACTTTCACGAATATATTTGGCTCTCACTACGCATGTCTAATTCTGAAACAATCTATAAATGTTTCTACACTTATCTAGGGAAGCAGATTTTAAATTTCACTAACATAAGACATTTCAAAAATAAAAGCCTTTATGCAATTACCATAACCAACACATCCAATAATTTTATGTTTTATTGGAGCCACTCTATTTTGATTTTCTCTTTCCGAAATTTGTAGCAATATTTCAATAGTTCTTAGTTAGCCTTTAAATTGCTGTGTGAAAACACAGTATATAGAAGTGGATTGAGAGAAAGTGACAGCTGTCTTAGATGCCAACGGAGCATGAACTCATGAACTCCAACTCAACCAATGCTTTTTGTGGTTTCTTCTGGATGGAAATGGAAGCAACTTCTCACAAAAGGATTCTGCTGAATGATTATCCTCTCTGTGTTAGAGATAAACCTTACTAATTTTAAGGTCATAGTCAAGGTTCCTTGGCTGTAAATAAAAAATTGGACTGTAAGCAAAA
>NW_021900420.1:0-590 GCF_006229205.1 Suricata suricatta
GGTCCCCGGCACCCCTTTCCATGCACTCCCCAGAGCTCGAGGGTCCTGAAAGTACCACATAGATGTGCCCATGATGATCATTTTACAGAAACTACAGTATCATTCACAGACAGTGGTGACCGGAAGCTAAGGACGCACTTCAATCTGTGAGAAACAGGAAACGTAGGGGCAAGGTTCAGACAAGTTTGTGAAACAATCCTGTATTAGATTAAGTTAAATGATTGTTTAATTGTTGACATGGACGTGCTTTGCTGATTATTCTTCACGCTTTAGTTTGTGTATTCTCAGGAAGAAGTTAGAGCCGATTCTTCCCCCTGCACACCTGGTGACACACAGTCACGGCTCAGAGCCACTGGCGTGTCAGGTCCGAAGACCCTGGTCTCAGGCACGTCCGGTCACCGTTGGGAGCGGCTGGTCCGTGCAGCTCCCCCTGATCCACAGGGGCTCACGTGTCCCGTCCTGTGGCCCCGCCGGCCGTGGCCTTCACCCGTGGGGAGCCCTGCGGAGGACGGAGGGCTGCAGTCCAGGGCTGAGGGTGCCTCTGCCGTCACCCAGCGGAACCAGTGACAATGGCTGGGGTGCCACCCCGG
>NW_021900421.1:0-590 GCF_006229205.1 Suricata suricatta
CACCTCTTTTCCCCCCTCCCCCTTCCCCTTCAACCCTCAGTTCATTCTCAGCATTCAATAGTCTCTCAAGTTTTGCATCCCTCTCTCTCCCCAACTCTCTCTCCCTCCTCCGCTCCCCATAACTATGACTTTTCTAATGGGATCAAGTTGTAACAAAGCCATGAGAAATCCTAACCATTACCACTTAACATGAAGCATATTTCACTCCGCCAATGTTTCTGGGGCTAGTTCCTCCTTTCACCCAACAATTTAACTCTGAAGAAACTCCTTGGGTGAGATCATGAGAGAGCCCTGCTTGATCTCTCTCAGGGTGCTAGGTTGGCATTGTGAGGTTCTCTTATCCTGAAAAATTAATCGAGCACCTTCAGCCAAACACTGGGAAGGTTTCTAGAGGCACAGAGATGACTACCACAGTCCAGGTAGCAACACAGATGGGTATATGACACTCACAAAACAATACTAAAGTCACACACATGGGGATCTAGGAGAAGAGAAGAAGCACAGCTTAGTGTGAGAAAGCTCAGAGAAAGCCACTGTGCTGAGTCATAAAGTAAGAGGCTGGAGTTACCTAGGTGGAAAAGGAGGGGGGG
>NW_021900422.1:0-1346 GCF_006229205.1 Suricata suricatta
CTGAGTTTTACAATGTACAATGTATAGTATGGGTAAAACTTCAATGAATATATAAAGAATAATTTTTAGCATGAAATATATCTTCTGCACTTTTGTTTCTCTCTCTGCCTATATTATTCTTCTCCAGATATCTTCACGGCTAGTTTTCCCACCAGGTAATTTCCTAAATGGGGCCTTCTTTAAGGCTTTTATTGTCCAATCTATTTAAAGATGCAATATACATCCCCACATGGCATTCCTAATTTGGTGATTTATCCCCATTCCCTGATTTATTTACCTCTATATAATTTATCATCATTAAATATAATGCATTTATTTATTGTCTATCTTTCACTTTGCAAAAGTGAAAGCCCTATGAGAACATTTTATCTGTTTCATCCACTCCTATATCCCCAGGATCTAGAACAGTGACTACAGAGAGCAGGCATTTAGTACTTATTTTGTGAAATAAAGAAAATGATATAAATATGAAGGCATCCAATACAAGGCCTTTAATAGAATCATAGAGATTTGTTACTCCAAGTGTGGCCCAAAGCCATCAACATTAGCATAACGTAGGAGTGTTTTAGAATATAGACTCATAGCCCAGTCCCAGAGGTACTGAATCAGAATCTTCATTTTAACAAACCCCCAAGTGAGTTGCTCATTAAAGTTTGGGCAGCAGGTGTAGAATAGGTACGCAGTGAATATTTCCTGAATCTAAATGCAATATACTAACATCTGTGGGATAGGAACATGAAGATCATTAATGGTCTTTTAAAATTAATACAATTTAGATAAATGAGAAAAGAAAATCAATAACAGAAGGGAACATTGGACTTTAATTGTTTAACATTCTACTATATAACATTTTGATTCACCTGAAGGTCACATTCCAGTGGAATTATTTGTTAGGCCATAATCCTCTAATGAAGACTCAAAAGGAGATGTAAGAAAGACAGGACAAATTCATAAAAAAGAATAAAGATCTTTTGCCATGATTAGTGAGGCTAGCCACCCATCAGTCAGTCAATAAACTTAATAGAAAAGGTTTTAAAAGGGTTAAGGTGATTAAACAGAGGATTAAAATGTCATATTGGCAAATGCCATGTGTTTTCATTTTTTCAGCCCTTAGTGCCCTTTGGATTACTTTCTAAATACACTAGAAACAAATTCAGAAAATAAATACTTTCCTCTATCCTACTTGGACTGGTGCCTATTATTTGTTTTGTGTTTGCTCTTTAGTGCACTGAGGGCAAAGAAAATGGTCATAATTATAGTGCCACAAAAAGGTTTGAATAAATAAATCATCCATCACTCATTAGTAGGCCTTAGGTAATAAGGTGGGGGCATTGGATATTAGGATT
>NW_021900423.1:0-590 GCF_006229205.1 Suricata suricatta
AAAAAAAAAATCTTGGTCCCTAGAGAGAATTTTCTTGTGTCCAATCCCTCAAGAGCTAGAGAGTCTCAAAATGAAATGAAAGCCAGAGAGAAGCCACAGTTCAGCCTTGGGGCTCTAGGGGCAGGGGATCCTGACATTGACATCTGGATTAAAACAATGACAAGTATAGTCTGTAGTTAAGCATCTCTTTCAAAATGATGTAGAGTCCTAGGGAAAGCCATGAGTCACTAGAGGGACCTTACTGGAGACCTAATAAACACAGCAAGTGTCATTGGCTGCTTGCCCAATCCAGGTTTGAAAAAAGCACTCAGACACATCCTGGGGCCCCAGGCTGGTAACTGTCTGTCAGGGGCAGGTGGCTGCTGGTGACTAGCTCTATGCTGTGGTCAGTGTGGAACCACGGCCATGTGTTCAAGTCAGGATGGCCCATTACTATAGCAGGGAACATGGCACAGCCTGTACCATGGACACTATGCATGGGTCACATTTACTCATTTAGCAGCACAATCATGGGAAAATAAAACACCTAGTCAGGGTCCTTGTTATTCACGACGATTTCAGAGCCCAATAGGTCAGGAGTGGTATCTTCA
>NW_021900424.1:0-590 GCF_006229205.1 Suricata suricatta
TCTTCCTCTCTCTCTCTGCCCATCCCCAGCTCATACTCTCTCTCCCTCTCTCTTTCTCTCAAAAATAAACAAACATTAAAAAATAAGATAAAATAGGGGCGCCTGGGTAGCTCAGTCGGTTAAGCCTCTGACTTCAGCTCAGGTCAGATCTCACGTTCGTGGGTTCAAGCCCGGCGTCAGGCCTCTGTGCTGACAGCTCGCTCAGAGCCTGGAGCCTGCTTCCTGTTCTGTGTCTCCTTCTCTCTCTGCCCCTCCCCCTCTCATGCTCTGTCTCTCTCTGTATCAAAAAATAAAAATAAAACATTAAAAAAAATTTTTAAATAAAATAAAATAAAGTCATGGAGCAGAAAAAAAGCCTTAGAAAATTTAAACTGTGCAGTAGTAAAGTGTTCCCAGCAAAAGAAAAAAAGAACAAAAATATGAGTTAACTGTGGCTAATTATATTATTTTGGTGTGTCTGAATAGAATAGTTAACTGTAAAAAAGACAATTTGGAAGCCCAAGAAATGGTTGGAACTCTCTCTCTACCTCCCTCTCTCCCTCCCATCCATTTTTCTATAGTTGAAAGAGTGACAATTAGAGGTAATCTAA
>NW_021900425.1:0-590 GCF_006229205.1 Suricata suricatta
ACCCTTCTCTCTCTCTTTATCTTGAGTTATTATTACTCTTCTTTAGTTTCTTTACATTGGTTTCCATTTTAGGTTATTTCCCTTTATGATATGTATGTTTAAATTCATGCTTTCTCTCAAACACTGTTTTATTTTATTTTTTTTTTCATAATATTTTATTGTCAAATTGTTTTCCATACAACACCCAGTGCTCAAACACTGTTTTAACTACAAATTTTTGATAATTTGTGTTCATTTTTAATTCAGTTCAAAGTATTTTCTAATATCCATTGTGACATCTTCTTTCAAGGTGGGTTATTTATAAAAGTGTTGTTTTTCAAATATTAAGACAAGTCCAATTTTTAAAAATTTTTTCCAATTTTTTTATTTTAAAACATTTTTAATTTAATTTTTTAATTATTTAAATAGTTTATTGTCAAATTGGTTTACATATAACACCCACTGCTCTTCCCCATAAGTGCCCTCCACCATCACCACCACCTCTTTCCCCCATCCCCCTTCCCCTTCAACCCTCAGTTCATTTTCAGCTTTCAATAGTCTCTCAAGTTTTGTGTCCCTCTCTCTCCCCAACTCTCGTTCCCTCTTCCCAT
>NW_021900426.1:0-590 GCF_006229205.1 Suricata suricatta
ACCACTTGAACCCACATCCTTTTTTTCAGGGGCAGCTTTTGGAGCCATCAAAACGAAGACAGGTTAGGAGTGGAAAAAGTTGAGAGCTTTCTCTAATATTCAGAGCACCTAAAGCCATAAAGTGACAATTAATGAGCAGATTAAAAAATGTCTGGGCCATAGCATTGCTCTGTCAGAGCTGGCAAGTTAAAATAAATAGCGACCAAATATCAAAGACGTAAAGAGAGAGAAAGAAAAACTCCCACCTACATGTTGGTCTGTGTTGGAAGCCTAGAGAAGGTGGAATTTGGTTCTAGGCAAGGGCAGAGTCCCCAATGCCCTGGCTTCTTTCCCTCCCCATCTAGTTTCTCTCTCTGGTACCCCTTTTGCAGACTGTTGCTCAGAAGGGATGGGTATGAATCTGTGCTCATTATTTCCAGACTAGACAGATCTGTGTTAGACTCAGGTGCTTCTGCACACTGGGGTCAATACCCTCTTGTGCACTAGATCACATCCTCTCTGCCTGACTTTTTACAGTAACCAGCTTGGTGAAGGTGTCACCTGCCAGCACCCTACCTCAGTGGCCACACCTCTGTTTCGCTGTCTGCTCT
>NW_021900427.1:0-590 GCF_006229205.1 Suricata suricatta
GCACACCCTTCCAGTCATCCCTGCCAAGGTGACAGCCATGTGAGCAGAGCCACTATGGAACCGCTCGGTCATGCCAACTTCCAGTTAGGTACCACTGAGTGACCCCAGGCAATGCTACTTAGAGCAGAAGAATCACACAGGAAGCTCTGCTTGAATTCCTAACTGACAAAATCATGAGGTACAATAAAATGGGGATTATCTTAAGCCACTAAATTGTCGAATTGCTTGTTATATAACAATAGATAACTGATATAATCCTTAATTTGTATAAACAGATTTAATAAATCAATGAAAAGTAAATATTTCAGTTGAGAGAGAGGAGATATTAGCAAGTAAATTATGACAGAAATACAATGATAATTAAACATATATAAAGACTCTTAGATTCACTAGTAATCAAATAAGTGAGATTTCATTTTTTTTTTTACCGACTGAAAAAATTTTAAAAGCCCAATTCTGGTAAGGCTATAGGGAGCTAAGTACTGCCATATATTATTTATGGAAATGGAAACTGGCAATCTTACAAGAGAACTTTCAGAAAGCCTTTTCAAGACTGATGCAGAACCCAGGAAGAGAGATTAATAATTTGA
>NW_021900428.1:0-590 GCF_006229205.1 Suricata suricatta
TTTTAATTTCTATTTAATAAAAAGTTAAAAAGATTGTAGGATTTGTTTTAGTATTAAGCAATATATTCCCTCTATGTAGAGTTTTCTCCGTTTGTCATTCCTTATTTCAGTGAGTATCGTAGGCATTTATTTCATTATGCACAAAGACCTATGTTCTACGAACATTCTTCCCCAGTCCTTGAAATAAATGCTTAGCCAGGAATTCTTCAATTGTACTAGGAGGAGTAGCTATCTGCTTTCTGTCATCATAGACATATCATGGGTCCTATTCCAAATTCATTTATTAATACTGAGTCATGGATGCAGCTCAGAATCCTTTGTCTGCAATTTTGTCTCCAAATTGGTGTTTAATTTCCTACAGGAAAAAAAGAGGACAAAATGTGGATGTATGTTGAAGCTAAAGGCAAACTCATCGATTCTCCTCTCAGGAAACAATTATGGACATGGTTTGTTTCCTTGATAAATTATTTCTTATGTGTATACTAATCAAGAACAGAGACACAGATGAAAATGTAATTGTTACTACGGGGTGGTATATTACGGGATTTTCTCTTTTTCTTTCGATTTAATTAATTGTCAAATCAAACATT
>NW_021900429.1:0-590 GCF_006229205.1 Suricata suricatta
TTAGATTTTTTTGTGGGGGAGGGAGGTAACTTTAAGAACAATGGCTTGAGTTCATATTATTCTTTAACTCATGGCATTCTATAATTAATATTCTTGTCAAGCTCCTCTCTCTTATTTTTTCCTTTTATCACCTGTTCCTAATCCCATTCTCTCTAGCACCCACAAGATAATTCTTTTTATGAGAGTTTTCCTGTGCATTGTAGGATGTTTAGCACTATCCTTGTTCTTTATCTACTAAATACCAGTAACAATCCATTGTGGGTTGAATTGTGTCCTTCTCCCAGGAAAGGTATATTCAAGTCCTAACCCTAGGTACATGTGAAAGTGGCCATATTTGAAAATGAAGTCTGCAGCTCTAAGTAAAGATGAGATTATACTGAGGTAATGTGGGCCCCCAATTCAAATGAATGGCATCCTTATGAAAAGAGAAAACACACACACACACACACACACACACACACACACACACACAGAAAAACCATGTGAAAGCTATATGAAATGCATAAAACCATGTGACTATGGAGGCAGAGACTGAAATTATGCAGTTTCAAGTCAAGGAATGCCACAGATTTCCAGCAATCTCTAGAATA
>NW_021900430.1:0-590 GCF_006229205.1 Suricata suricatta
CTTTCTTCCTAGTCTAGTAGAACCTGTAATAGCTAGAAAACCCACTCAGTGCCAAGTCGTCCAAGAGATCATGGAGTTCTACCTTTTTGCTCTTGAAATAAGAATCCGTTGGCCCATAGACTACTGCCCGTTAGAAATGCAGACACCTACCTTTCCCAGAACTCCTGAATGGTATCTGCATTTAACAAGACTTCAATGCACTGATATGAATTCTAATTCATGTTAGAATATGCTAAGTATATTTGTAACTCACCAAATCTTTCCATGAAGAAATAGACACCACATGGCTCAGTTAAGCATCCGACTTCAGCTCATGTCATGGTCTCACGGTTTGTGAGATTGCACCCTGCCTTGGGCTCTGTGCTGTCACCTCAGAACCTAAAGCCCACTTTGGATTTTGTGTCTCCCCCTCCCTGTTCCTCCCTTGCTCATGCTTTGGCTCTTTCTCAAAAATAAATAATCACAAAGGATTTTTTAATTGACAGCACATATACTGTATGATGTCAATATAGGATTCAAAATGTGTCTCTGTTGCTCCATTCAGTTTACAAATTCTCTTGATGAAACACAATATTTATATCGGTTAAAAA
>NW_021900431.1:0-590 GCF_006229205.1 Suricata suricatta
TTCAGGAGAATGTTTCATGTCCACTCATAAAGAATGTTATTCTGCTGATTTAGGATGGAATTTGCTGAATCAGTCACTTAACTCTCTTTGTCTCAATGTCATTCCCAGCCAGTGTTTCATTGTTGATTTTCTGCTTGGATGTTCTGTCCACCAATGTAAGTGGGTTGTTAGAGTCCCCTTATATTGCATCACTATCAGTTTCTTCCTTTCTTTTTCTTACTAGATGCTTTATATATTTGGGTTCTTCCTTGTAGGAATAAATAAATATTTACAATTGTTATATCTTCTTGTTAGACTATTCCATTTATTTTTACATGGCGTCCGTCTCCTCACTTGGTACCGTGCTGGAGTCCGGCTCCAGCAGGTCCAGGGCTCCCTGAAGGAGAGACAGTGTCGGTGAAAAAAGGACAGAGAGAGGAGCCCCAGCTTTCTTTCTCATTCACTAGGCAGGCATCCTTCTATGCTATATCGGTTTTTGTGCTTTTACTTATAGGTTAAGTGATAACAGGACATCAGCAGGTAGAATTTTAATGAACAAATCTCTGTGATTGGACTCTTTGAAAAGTGTACAGATACAAGATTTACAGAGG
>NW_021900432.1:0-590 GCF_006229205.1 Suricata suricatta
AACTAGAAAACTGAGTTTTACAGACCAAATTATTTAATCACCTTTCCCTGTTCTTAGCCAACGAGATTATAATTAATATCAGAATCAGGGGAAATACCTGCCCTAGTTCTTTCCCTCTGTTGGGTTAAGTGAAACCTGAAAGCATTTATGGAAAGTGAAACATCTTAGGCACAGGGAAGGTAAGTTGGCTTACCCTGCATGCATCTCTCTTGCCTGACAGGACCCCCGCACAGAGCATCCGTGAGGTGATGACCCCATAGGTGGAAACACAGAGGGTTTGGTCAAAGAGCTCCACCTCTGCTTGCTGCAAAACAGGGGAGCCTTTATTGTCTGGAAAACATAGTGGATGTGGAAATCATGGTGGTGATTACACTTATTTGGGGTTTTATTAGACCTTTCTCACATTATCTTCTTTTATCCTCATGGTGATTTTTTTACCATGTAAATTCTTTTATCGTCCCCATTTTGCTGAGGAAGAAATAGAGGGACTGGGCCAATGGCACACAGCTAGGAAGTAACAGAGAGGATTTTTTTTTTCATAATATTTTATTGTCAAATTGTTTTCCATACAACACCCAGTGCTCTTCCCC
>NW_021900433.1:0-832 GCF_006229205.1 Suricata suricatta
TAGACAATGCCTTTAGAGTGACTGGGACACTGAGTGATGGGGTGTGGCCCTTTACCATGTAACAACCTCAGAATCAAGTTTCTTTTCTGGAAATCCTGAGAGCTGAATGACAACATGTGTATGATCTCCACCTCCTGGCCTGGTTTCTAGTTCATTCCAAATCTAGTTCCATGACTGGAACTTCTTCCTCCTCAGTGAAATCCCTGATTGTGTACTTTGCAGTAGGTAAGTGGCACTCTTCTCTCCAGTCATAAACCCAGTAAGGAATCACAGAGTTATGTGTGGGTGTGGGACAGGACAGCATCTCCTACTGACAGTCCTGAAACTGTCTCCAATAGCAGAAGAGAGGAGACCAGGACTGTGAGTACCACACTAAGATCTGCACTACCAACCTCAGGATTCCAAGTCTCCTTTGTTCCCACACTCCATAAATAATCTGGAGTCACCTCAAAGTGCCTGTAGTGCTTTAGAACATAAGTAATAATCTCAGGGGCAAGCTGTCCAGGTTTTTTTTTTTTCAATATCTTAAAAGACCCTGCTCCACACATGCTGATTTTGGGGTTGAGCCACTCCACCAACCTATGGAGTAAGGACCTCTAGCCGGCAGGCATCTGCAGGGTCTTTTGTACTTGGAGGCTTATGCCTTCCTTCCATAGCATTCCATAGAGAGGATTGCTCGTTCCAACTGCACCTCTGAGATGACTTTCAGGAACGGGGCTGGCTTCACTCGACCTACTCTTCCCTTAGAGAGGCAGCAGACCCAGTCCAGATAAAGCTACATAACCCTAGGATGAGGTAGAAATTGGTTCTTCATTGTTTCTGTTCTCTGGTC
>NW_021900433.1:932-42911 GCF_006229205.1 Suricata suricatta
CTGTCCCTTGTCAGCTTGAAGAAGTCAGAAGGGTCATTGTCCCTGTTCCCTAACAGAAGTTACAGGCCCTATTCTAGGGAGAAATAAATATGGAAAGGGGTAACATTAGGCAGGGAGAGAGAAGGAACCTTCAGGGAGGCAGATTGCAGCTGCAAGTGGGAGGCTAAAGAAACAGATGGGGTTCTCCCCTTATAAAATCTTTTATGGGCACCCTCTCCCCATTACCAAGGGCATAAGGGACCATCTAAATGAGATAGACAATCTAACCCCAAGACAACAGATGCAGGCCCTTGGCTTTACCCTAACCACTTTACACCACTGAGACAGGGAGCAGTTACCTGTGAATCTGACCACATACCCTTATCCCTTTCAACCAGGAGATGCAATATGGATAAAGAGTGAAATGTCCAACCTCTACAACTCCTCTGGAGGGATCTGTTCACTGTCATTTTGTCCACCTCTATTGCAGTAAAGGTATCCAATGTGGGTCCCAGATTCACTACAGCAGAGTGAAGCCAGCATCTTGAAACTGGGAGTGCATTCCTGATCTATCAACTCCATGCGAGATGTCCATGCAGAAGATGCAATCTGCATCTCCAGAGGCTCCAGGAGACTTCAGCCCTGCTTTAGTCACTGCAGAGACTGACTAATCTATGCATGGCAGAAGCTTGAGGAATCAAAGCCATCTTGACTCTCCCTTTAATATCATGTTTTAAGTGACAGAACAGTTGACTGATTAAATTTTGCATGAACTGGATAATATACAAATTGCAAATGAGGAATTTTATGTAGACAAAAATAAAAAATGAAAATAGTCATACTGTTAACCTCAATAATAAATAAAGGAATAGATCACTAGGAGGAAATACGGTTCCAATAAAAAAACGAGCAGACCAATATCCATAGAAGAAAATAGACAATATTTTTAGGGACTATTCCACACAAAGGCACAGGATATGGATCATTTCTCTCTCTCTCTCTCTCTCTCTCTCTCTCTCTCTCTCTCTCTCACACACACACACACACACACACACACACACAATACTAACAACCTTCACAGATCATAGTTTCATATATTTCCCTTATAGATTTTTTTGAAAATCACTAGAAAACAATAAAAAATTTAAATTCTTATGAAAGGAATATAGCAGTAATGTGTAGAATTGATACATAAAATACAGAAAAGGGAAAATGCAGAATATTATGAAAATTTGGTGCAAATCTCCTAAATAAAATACAAATAGTTACTTTCCATTATGAGATTAAAATAGTCACACAGTGTGATCATATGGGATTTTATTGCAAATATAGAGTCAGATTCCATAGCCATAAATCATCTAATATAAGACATCATATTCATTAAACAACAGATGAAAATCACATGACCTCACATAACCTTGTAAGATCCTTTGCAAAATTGAAAGGAAAAAGCTGATAAAAACCACAACAAATGGAAAAGCAAAATGGATTTTTTCCTGTGATTACACACTCTCTACTACACACATAGAACTCAGTCCCACAACCAGAAAATTAGCTAATGGGGTGTGAGTGAGGATGATATTTTACAACCTGAAAAGACGAATAACACCTAAACACCAATATTATTCAACATCTTTCTGCATGTGTTAGACAATGCAAGTGAACCAAAAAATAACTGGTGGATCTCAGCATTGATGGGAGTGGACAGGGATTCATTTCAAAAGACCCACATATATGTTTCAGGTATAAGTAATCCGGAACTTGTACTGCTGTGAGAGAAGAAATCATCCCAAACAGCAAAAGTAAGAGGCATTCCTATTGAAGACCAGTAAGAAAATTATATAACTCTGGAAACTTCTAGAAATAAGAAATGACCAAGGAATGGAGACCCTGGATTTGTCAGAGGTCATGTGGGAGATGAAGACACTGGACCTCCACCCCAAGTCCATGAACTTCACTGCAAAGAGACCTTGTGTCTCAACCTGATGGGTGAGATGAGCTTTCTGTGTCCTTTAAGACCTTTTGTCTAGGAAGGGGCTGCTTCCAGTGATAAAGGGAACAGAAGGGAAGGAGGAGCCCTCACTCCCAAGTGGCACTTCTACATGCGCCTGGGTCCATGGTGGCAACAACAGGAGTATCAGTAGCAGAAGTCACAGGCTGAGCTTATCTGCTGCTGGGTACTCAACATTCCAGGAGATGAGAAAGGGGTTCTGCTTTAATTCTCATGGGCCTGGGACTCTGTGTGAGCCTGAGTTGCTTTCCAAGGAAGGGCAGGGACCAGAAGCCTCCTTCTCAGACATCAGCCCAGTGATAATCTGGGAATGAGATTTGCCACAAATGGAGCCAAAGAATGGATCTGGATCCCCAGAGGGTCTAATCAAAATAGACGAGGATTTGGGGGCACATTTGTGTGAGCTGTTATTACCAGGACACATATTGGACACCCTAATGTGTTCTGACTCAGACAGAGCTGGTTTCTGCCCTCACCTGTCATGGCCTCCATCCTATTGGCAGCCGGCCCATGGCACCCAGGAATTGGTGTTCAGTTTTGTAAAACCACACAGTATCTTCCTTCCCAGGACAGGTTTCATGAGAAACTTAAGAGAATGTGGAAAGACTTTGTAGACAAATTCCTTGAGGTGGGTTTCAGACCCCAAACAAAGAAGCATCTGACTTGGCCAAAAAGTCAGGACTGGATGGGAAGTCCCATTGCTGTGGGGACAGCAGGTTTTTGTCTCACTTCCCCACAGGCCTGGAGCACTGTGTCACCATCCATAGTACTGTCAAAGGACTGGCAGCAATAATCAGCCCCATCCTCAGCCTGGAGCCCACTGATGGTCAGAGAGCCTGTGTTGCCAGAGTTGGATGCAGAAAATCGATCAGGAACCCCCGAGGGTCGATTGCTACTAGAATACATGAGGAGTTTAGGGGCCTTTCCTAGGAGCTGTTGGTACCAACTCACACCAAAAATACCGATGTTGTTGGCACTTCCGATGCAGGAGACGGTGACCTTCTGACCTAGGGCCCCAGACACTGAGGGCAGCTGAGTCAGCACAGACTGGGCCCAGGACCCTGGAAGTGGGAGAGACAGAGAGAGGGTGATGCTGGGATCTAAAGATGAAGAATCAGATTGCACATCTTCTCCCAGGACCGCTTCCCCTGTCCCCACCCCTAGTCACCTGTGCAGTGAATGACGAGGGCAAGGAGGAGAGGTGACCATGCCATGGTGGAGGTCATCACTGATCTTGCCTTCTGTGGCCCACAGCTGAGCAGATCTCCCCTAATCTGTGCCTTCCCCTTTTCATGCTTTGAGAGAGGGAGGGCCCATCCAATGCAAATGATACCCCCAGCTCTCAGACACATCCCTGCCCTGGGTCTGTCCTCTCTGCCTGAGCATATCAGGGAAGTGGCAGGGGTGGGGCTCTGTTTTGTAAGGGGGTGGTGAGGTCACAGCTGTGAGTCCTGAGCAGAAGGCACAGGCATTGTCAGGGGCAGGTTCTAACTGATCATTCCTGATCCTCAGAAGCAAGTAATGTGCACCCCCTGGTGTCAAGGTGTGGGCACAGCATTATGTGACATGGTGATCAGAGAGACTTCCTGCCTCCCCTGCTCTGTTCACTGTCCCCCTCCTTTGGGGCAGGCCAGGAGTCCTCCTATGTGACATCCCATCACCTCAAGGCACACTTTACCCTACTCAGGCACCATATAGTGAGTGTGTCCATGGCTCCCTTTGATGTTGATGGGGCAGGACTGAGGTGGTGACCCCTATACAGCCTCACAGATGGGGATCAGGGCCAGAGCAGGGCTGGGTCCACATTGAAACATACTGAATCATATGCAGAAGGCTGATTTCTTTCCTCTGCTTGATTTCTCTCAGATCTCAGAGTTCTGTTTTTCTAAAAGTCCCCTCAGCACTCAAAAGACAGGAAGCCCTTTACTCTAGGTTGTGGGTAGAAGCCCTTGGGTACATTCTTGGAGGGGCTACACGCTGAACATCTTTGTCATCTGACACCACTTCCACCTCTGTGAAACAACAGTTCACACACTGTGATTAGTGATTCCCTCCTAGGACCTGTCCTCCCACCACACAGACACAGTCTGCAGGAGCCCTGTGTGTGGCATTGACTTGATCACAAAGGTTAACATACAGAAGGCCTAGGAGAGGTGGAGTGACAAAAGCATGTGGTCTGACAGAGACCTCACTGCAGACTTTATGTGTCCATCACCATTTGGACAACTGTTAACTGAAAATGAATGTGCTTGATTTCATACAGAAAAAAATCATCTCAGGAAGAATGAATTAAACTCAGCGACACTGTCAATGGTATGATGCAGGTAAAATCACCAGGATATTTTCACAGAATTGTGCTTTCCATAGAGAGAATATGGATTCAAATAGTAGTTGAAAAAATGGTTGAAAAATAATGGAAATATTTTACTTTTCACTCACGGTTCAAAAGGATCTATAAACTTGTCTCTAAATAATTTGATTTATTATTTTTTAATGATGAGTTTGTATATTAATTCTTGTCCTATAATAAAAATAGGGAAGTCCAAAGTGGTGCCTAAGAAACCATCATGAGGACCCTGTTCCTTTGAACGTTAAACCAATCTCTGCGATGGAATTAACACACACAGAGTTTCCAGGATGAACTGACTAGGGTTCAGACCCCTCTCAGGGTGAGTAGACCAGTAGTTACTGGTCTTTTGTTTATGATGTTCAGGATTTTTTAAAAAATGCTCATTCAACCACCTGTGACTAGAGGAATGGGTTTCCATTACCAAAGCCAATTTCAGCAAGAAAACTTTCCCAAATATCCCATATATGCCTCAAGGTGGGATGGAGATAAGGAGCACTGTGCCCCCGTGGTAACAGAGCCTGTGGCCGTGGGATGGAACAGATGTTTCAGCAGGGACCCATCCTATTTGGAGTTGTCACTGGAGTTTCTGGGAAGCGACAGACCAGCCATGAAAGAACCCAGCATGTGTGTCTTATGTCTCTGTAGGCCTTGATCTTGTGGGAGCAGCACTGAGGGAGCTGTAAAAAAAATCAATGTTGTGATCAGCTTCAGCCTCATCCCAGGAGCAGGTGTTCTTGGCACATCCTGCACTGGTGACAGGATCCCAGTGACACTCGATGTCACTGAATGGATGGGAATTCTGCTTCATAGATTGATGCTGAGGAAGCCTGGATAAGCACAGGTTGGCTCGTGGTGGGAGATAGAAGCTTAGGAATTGCAGGACACTATACACTCATAGAAATGAACTGTGTGTGTGTGTGTGTGTGTGTGTGTGTGTGTGTGTGTGACCAAAAATGAGGCCAGGAATTCTATAGTTCCTCTTAGGCTTCTCCACACACTGAGGGAGGGCATTCCTCCTGAGGACTCTGCATTTAAAGGTCAGTGTCTTTTTTTAATTTATTTTTTAATTTACATACAAGTTAGCATATAGTGCAACAATGACTTCAGAAATAGATTCCTCAATGCCCCTTACCCATTTAGCCCCACTCCATCCCCCAACCCATTTAGTAGCCTCTATTTGTTCTCTGTATTTACGAGTCTCTTATGTGTTTGTCCTAGTCCCTGTTTTTATATTATTTTTCCTTCCATTCCCTTGTGTTCTTCTGTATTGTATCTTAAAGACCTCACATAAGTGATGTCATAAGATAGTCGTCTTTCTATGACTGACTAATTTTGCATAGCATAGTATGCTCTAGTTCCATCCAGAGATTGAAAATGGCATGATTTCATTCTTTTTGATTACCAGGTAATTCTCCATTGGATATATACACCACATCATCTTTATCCATTCATTCATCTATGAACATTTAGACTCTTTCCATACTTTGACTATTGTTGAGAGTGCTGCTATAAACATTGGGTTGCTTGTGTGTCTTCAAAAAAGCATATAAAGGTCAGTGTCTTAAACACCATTTTCTCTGGAAGACAATTAATTAGGCAGTTAGGTCTCCTTTGACAGCAGACCTGTTAACACATCTCTGAATCAAAGTCCATGTCTTGTCTCGTGATAGAAGCAGGAAGGAGAAATTGAGGGATTTCATGCAGCTCTATATTCTTGTCATTCTCCTCCCTGGAGGAAGAGACTAGAAATAACAACAAGATCACTTCCAGTTTTCTCTAACTCTGATGTAGGACCTGAAGAGTCAGAGGAAAAAGCTGACCCTGAGGGAGATGGGAGCAGAAGGGAGAAGAGGATGGAGGATGTGCTGGGGTGTTGTCAGGGAGAGTCTGTAGAGTTGGGTCCAAGTTCATATGCAGCTGGTTCAGAGAGAAGAGACTGTGTCTGAGACCAGGGTTATTGTCAATATATCAGCTGTGGACACATCAGTAGTGACACGAGGTCACACTACAGGACTTGAAGGTAGAAATGACAGGTCGATGAATGTTTGCTGGGCAACAGTTTCAGTTGCAGACACAGTATTGATTTCTGTTTATCATCCAGATCCCATGGGGACAAGCACATGACCTGTGTTCTCTCAGTCTCAGCTTCTTCCTGGGATGCTGTGCTGTCCCACTCTACAGGTGTAATTTGGGTATTTCTTTTTCCTCTGTTCAAGGACAGATCTTTTTCAAGTTATGGAACCCTTAGATGTGTCTCCATGTATGTTGTTCAATGAAAAGAGGCTGAGGCCAAGGTTTTGGGCCCAGAGATCCTTTACCACTTCCTCCTTACCAGAAGCACAGTGAATAAAGACAGCCGCTCCCACTGTCAATAGCTGTCAATGTGCTGTCAAGATCACAGTAAGAGCCAGCCTCATCCTCAGGCTGCAGTCCAGATATGAGCAAATTGCTGTATCGGAGAAGGCATCTTTCAATCCAGATATATGCCTGGGGACCACAGTTGCCAGCTGTTTGTGTGAGTCTGAGCAGTACTGCAGGAAAGAGTAGAGAGGACAACCTGCCTTCTGCTGGTATCAAAAGGTGTTATACAAAGTAGCACTCATGTTCCTGCTCAGGGTGTAGGTGAGTCTGGCAATTGTTCCTGGAGATGAACAGAGAGAGGTGGTTCGATCAGCATAGGTTGGGACATGGAACCTGCAAACACAGACACTCATAGGTGATAGAGCATTGTAATTGGATTTTTTTTGCTCTTAGAGACTTGGTATGACATTTGATAATATCTGGGAGCTCACCCAGCAGTGTGATGTTCTTCTGATTTGAGCAGAGACAGAGAGACAGGAGGAGGAGGGAAATCCAGGCCAAGGACAGTCCCTGGTCTCCACAGTTGGGTTGGGTTGGGTTATTCCAGGCTTGTCTTATGCTACCTATGATGACAAGGAAGCAAGTGGACTGTTGAAGCAAATATGCACTCTCTTCCACACTCTGTCAGAGTGGGCTCCACATGGGCTCCACATGATATCTGATTCAGGATCTGAAGGGACCTGGAAGAGAAGAGGGTAAGGGCAGGGCCTGTTTCTAGTGAGACCCAGATAGGGTGGAGGTAGCAGCCATGGGAACAACCACAGGACCCTGCCCGTGAAACTCTCCCAGGTAGCACGGTCTCATCAGGGAGCACAGGGGCAGGTCAGCCTCTACCCAACTCCCCCAACCATGAGGGTCCTTCCTCAGGGCCCTGAGAGGGGCCCTGTGCCCCATGCTGGTACCGTGTCCACCTGGGGGTTCCTCAGTGTCTCGATGTTAATGTTCACACCTGTGTCAGTGTGTTCAACCATGACCTGAGTAACTTGGAAGGACCGTGTTGGATCTGATTGAAATAATATGGATACACTCCCTGTAATGTGAGAGACTGACAACACAGTGGGAATATAGTCAGGAAATAAACTCTCCTGTGAGTACAAGAATCCTTCCAGAAAAGAAGTCATATAAAAGAGTGAGATTATCTTACTCTTTGGGACATTTTGGGAGCTCCTCAGAGGAAGGCGTTTCAAGTAAATCTCAGGAGAGGAGTGACTGTGTTCTCCTCATGGACTCACAGAGGAGAAAATCAAAACAGGGTTTGAAGAAGCTCTAACCATGGTGAGATACGATTTTTCAGAGTATCAAACCACTTGGTAACATTGTGCACACAGAATGGAAGGGTGGACACAGCAGAGCTGGACTTAGTAAACTATTTGGTTGAGAAAGAAAAACTGAGACAGGAAAGCAGGATTGGAGACCCAGGCGGCTGTGCTTACAAGAGATGCTCAGGACTGTGGAGCAGAAGGAAGTCAGGTAGACAAGGAGGAACAGTATAGTATGAACTGGGGGTTCCTGTTCTGGATATCCCGACAGATGGTGCTCCTGTTTACTGCAGTCAAGTATTAGATAAGGAGATGGTTCTCTGTAAATAAAATACTTGAAGATCTGGTAAGCAATAGAATTATTGATTTCCAAGTGCAAAAATGTTCAACTTTGACCATTTGTGGCAGCAAGGAGTGACTGTAGCTGAAGCTGGTGTCCAGGCATGGTGAGCATGTGGGTGTGGATGTGTAGGAAAATAGGAGCTTGGGACATAACCATGAGCACCATCCCCATCCGAGTACAGAATGGGTGAGTGGGGTCCTGGAGGCAGAGTCCCTCGGTCCAGGCTGGCTTTGGTGCCCAGTCCCTTCATCATTCCTGTGGCATGTGTGTTAGTGACATGCTACCTTCTGGTTGAGGTCCCATGTGGTGAGCAGTGTGTCATTTAGGTGAGACAAGCACCTCTCAGTCTTTCCCCTGTAAATGTACCAGATGGGCTGAGAAATTCAAGTTGTGTTTTGTAGCATGATCAGAGGTCATAGGCTTGCTCTTCCTCTACCCATGACCTCTCTGTGGCCCCAGGTGTGCTCCGTAATTTCAAGGTCTTTTAAATATAAACCTTTAGTTTTCAGTTTCCTGTGTTGTTGCAGAAGGTTGTCCTGTAGTCATAATAAGAACCACAAGGGCAGGTTTGACAACAACATTAATTATGGAGAGGCTGAGACTCCCCCAAAACATAAACTTCCAATCCTAAGGGAGAACAATGGTTCCCACCATCTGTGACTGCTGACTTCATTGTTCAATTCCAGTGCACAAACCAGGAACATCAAAACTATTGACCATTCATTCAGTGGGACACAACTCTGTCAACTAGAGCTAAGGGCACATGTAAATAGTTTCTTTTATGTCTGGAGATGCAGGCTTCATTTTCAAAACCCCTCAGGTCAGCACCTTTCAGCCCCACAGCCCATTGCTGAGGTGGATTCATAGATTTGTAGCAGCAGACGGCATCATGTTGTACGGTGCAGTCCATCGAGGACCACAGTCCCCAGGTGACTTCACAGGCATGCAGTAAGGTGCTGTCACTGTGATGTAGAGTTTAATGGGCTGTTGACTACAGCATACAGTGGGGTGGCCATCATCACAGTGTCACGTTCAAATATGGCACTGTCACAAACACAATTGCTATGCTTCACACCTTCACCCTCCTCTTATCTTTCCACCTCTTGTCACTTACTGACTTTTTCATCACCTGCCTCTTCTAAAATATAAAACAATTACAATTATATGGAATGTGACCTTTTGTATATGTTCTTCTTTCCTGAGAAATAAGAATTTAAAATTCATGTGAATTTTTGGACTTGATAGGTTACTACTATTAATTTTTTAATAACATCCCCTTCTATGAATGTATACTAAACTGGAGGACATCTTTTTACCTGAAGTCTTAGTAATTCTTACGAAAGCTAGTACATAACTTTGTCTGCCCCATCTATCAAACTGAGAAGGACATTACTCTCATCGGCAAGAGTGGAAGGAGAAAATACAGACTACAGAAAGAAGACAACCTCAAAGATGCCTGAGTGAGTGAGTGTGAACTGGGGAGATTAGAAAATGGGCCAGCCCGAGAAGGGCAGGGGTGGTGGGAGCCCCAGCCCAACACGGGGAAAGTGGGCAGAGCCCCTGAGAGACAAAAGGAAGAGAAAGAGAAACTGAACACGCTCATAGTACTGTCTCTAGAGAAGAGATAAAGAACATTTAACCCTGCTCGGAAAGAAAAACTCTTACTCCATATATAACTGCTGGGTAGCCCAAGTGCCGAACCCAGGTGGCACAGAGGAAAAAACAGCTTCCACCCCTGTGCCATCCTGGGAAGTAGTCGGCAGCCACAGCAGTGGAGCCAGGGGCGCTCACTTCGGCCTCAGCTGTGGGAGTGGAAACACACACCTCATTTCCATGGCGCATCTCGCATCCAGCATTGGCTGCATGAATCCCGAATCCCAGGTGCCAACAGGGAAAATATAGCCCCCAACCCTATGGGAGCCTGGCAGGGAGTTGGTGGCAGTGGAGGCTGGGGCACTCCCTAAGGCTGCAGGAGTGCAGCTCATTTTCAACAGCATCCAGCACCTTGGAGAGCGGCAGCGTGAATCCAATTCAGCACCAAGAGAAACTATTCCCTCACCCTATGTGATCCCTATCCCAGCTGGGGGCTGGGAGTCTGCAGTGGTGTCTGTGAGGGCATGCACTTCACCTCCTGCTGTGCACCTCACCTCAGGCAGCACACCTCGTCTCAAGCAGCAGCAGCACAAATTCCGGCCTGACCCAAAGGAAACTGATCTCTCCCCCTAGGCAATCGCTACCCTAGCTGGGGGCTGGGAGTGGTGGTGGTCTCTGAGGGCGTACACCTCGCCTCCAGCAGCAGCATCATAAATCCTTGCCAGCGCCTAGAGAAACTGTTCCCTCCCCCATTGCAGCCCGCTGTGACAATCTGAAAAGAGACCCGAGGAAAGGGAATGAGGAAGAAAGAGGAGACAGAAAGTCAGGGGACGGGAGGCACACTCAGAGCCATTGCACCAAAAGTGTCATTCTTTATTAGCAGTTTGTAGCTTTTATACAATAACCACAGGAGCTTATTCCCAAATAAGCAAAGCATAAAAATAGGCCAAGTTCCTTATTTTCCAGACTGTCCCCCTTGTGACACTGCTTGCTAAAGCATACTTCCCTATGACCTCATGGAAGGATGAGAACTCTCAAGGGATAAGGAGGAGGAATTGTGGTAGACCCTTATTTTCAAAGGTCAGGGACTGACTGGACCTTAGCATCAACCACATCAGGGGCACGTGTGCAGGGCACATGGAAGAGTCCCAAGAGCTGTTGCTCTACTTGTGGGAGGGTGCTTCCCCTTGACAAGAAGGGGAACTTCCCTCTAAGGTGCTATAGTTTGACCGGTCACTCCTCCTGTGCTGCGCTTCCCACACTCCCTCAAAGAAGCCGGCCACCAAAGCAAGTAAATCTTATCTGTGGGAGCATAAAAGTGCATGGACTAGGACTCTGAGCTGAGGCAGACCTGGAAAATACAACTTGATTCAGCTGCCGCACAAGATCAGATCATTAGAGTGGCCTGCAGCACTGAGTTCCAGCGGAGCTTGGGGTGCCTCCATTCTACTCTCTGCAGCCACAAAGGTCAATGCTCTGAGAGCAGCCTCCAAGACCTACTACACCAAACCACGCCTATCCACAAGGGGGAGCTGCTGCTTTCTTCTACTTTTTCTTTTGTTTTATTTATTTTTTATTATTATTACCTTTTTTACTTAAAATTCTACTCCTTATTTTATTTTCTCCTTTGTCCCTCTTTTTTTCTTTCTTGCAATCCAGATATATTCACCTGTAGCTCATCCTTATCTCTCCCCTCAACTGGTCATACACTTTTAGACTGTCCATTGCCCTTTGCTGTCTCTGACCCCCTTTATTTTATTTCTTCTCTTATTTTTGTCTCTTCTCCATTTCCTTTTTTTCCTTTCCCCCTTTTAATTTGTTTGTTTGTTTGTTTGATTTGTCTGTGTGTTTCTGTGCTTCTGTTCCCTCTGTGTTTGTCTGTCTCTTTTTCTTTTTAATGCTACTCCAAGAAACAAGCCAAATGTGCATGACAGCGAGTCCCAAATATCACTGATCAGGGAAATTAAATATTCAAAGACACAACAAAAGAAACTGAGAGACACCATTAAAAGAATATTTTCTGAAGTGACCAGCCCCGGATAGTCAATAAGCCTCCTTTAACAGAGCAATATTAATAGGTGAACAGTGCACAACGAGCTTTTAAAAGCTGACAAGAGACAGAAAAATAGCAAAAATGACAAAACTCTCCCCTGAAGAACCTCCAGGAAGAAGTCACCCACAGAACTGCTCAAGAAAGATCTAGACAACTTACCAGATCAAGAATTTAAAAAAACTTGTCATAAAATTAATCTCTGGGTTTGAAAAAAGCATCAAAGAAGCAACTGAGACAATGAATAGGGACTTTGAAAAGAGGTGTGATAAGTTCAAAAAGGCTATAATTGAAGTGAATAATAAAATGGAGGCAACCACCTCAAGGATTGATGAGGCAGAGAGAAGAATGGGTGAATTAGAAGATATAGTTATAGCAAAAGAGGAAGGTGGAAAAAAGAGAGAAATTGATCCAGGAGCAGGAAAGGAGAATTCGAGACCTGAGTGATACAATCAAGTGGAACAACATCCATATCATAGGAATTCCAAAAGACGAAGACAGAGAGTAAGGTCCTGAAGGGATACTAGACCAAATTATAACTGAGAATTTCCCAAATCTGGGAAAAGAAATAGACATTCAAATTCAAGAGGCACAAAGAACCCACTGAATATGTACTTTGAATCGACCTTCGGCATGACATATCATAGTGAAACTGGCAAAATATAAAGATAAACAGAGAATTCTGAAAGCAGTTAGGGAGTAAAGGGCCCTCACATACAAATGGAAACCTATCAGAGTAGTTACAGACCTATCTAATGAAACTTGGCAGGCCAGGAAGGAAGGGCAGGAAAACTTCAATGTGATGAACAGGAAAAAAAATGCAGCCAAGAATCCTTTATCCAGCAAGCCCACCATTCAAAATAGAAGGAGAGATAAAAGTATTCCAAAATAAACAAACATTGAGTGAATCCTGACCACCAAACCAGCCCTACAGGAAATCGCAAGAGGGACTCTAAGAGGGAAATGTTGCAAAAAATACAAGGTACCAGAGACACCACAATAAACATGAATTCTAGGGAGAATACAATGACTCTGAACCCACATGTTTTAATAGTAACGTTCAATGTAAATGGACTGAATGCTTCAGTCAAATGACACAGGGTATCAGAATGGATAAAAAAATATCCATCTCTTTGCTGTCTACAAGATACTTATTTTTGACCTGAAATACCTTCAGGTTGAAAGTAAAGGGATGGAAAAATATCTATTATGTGACTAGAAGCCAAAAGAAAGGCAGAGTAGCCATACTTATATCAGACAAACTGGACTTTAAAGTAAATGCAGTAACAAAGATGAAGAAAGACATTATATAACTCAAGAAGTTGAGTGCACTTGGCACATTCTCCAAGATACATCACATACTGGGGCATAAAGCAGCCCTCCATCAGTATAAACCAATAGAGATCATACCATGCACACTTTCAGATCACAATGCTATGAAACTTGAAGTTAACCACAGGAAAAAGTCTGGAAAACCTCCAAAAATGTGGAGGTTAAAAGCCACCCTAATGAAGAATGATTGCGCTTATCAAGCAATTAGAGAAGAAATTTAAAAATATATGGAAACCAATGAAAACAAAAATACAACAATCTAAAATCTCTGGGACACAGCAAAGGAAACCCTAAGAGGAAAGGATATTGCAATCCAAGCTAATTTCAACAAACTAGGAAAAAGTGCAAATTCAAAATCTAACAGAGCACCTACTGGAACTCAAAGGGGAGCAACAACAGCATTCCAAACCCAGCAGAAGTAAAGAAATGATAAAGATCAGGGCAGAAATAAACAATATAGAATCAAAAAACACAGTCAAGCAGATCAATGAAAGCAAGAGTTGGTTATTTGAAAAAAAATAAACAAAATTGATAAACCACTAGCCAGGGCTATTCAGAAAGAAAAGAGAGAGCACCCACACAGACAAAATCATGAATGAAAAAGGATCTATTACAAAAAAATCCCTTAGAAATACAAGCAATCATCAGAGATTACTATGAAAAATTATATACCAACAATCTGGACAACCTAGAAAAAAAAGGCAAATTCCTAAATACACATGTACTGCTAAAATTAAATGGGATGATAGAACGCATGAATAGACCAATAACCAGTGAAGAAATCGAATCTGTTATCAAAAATCTCCCAACGAATAAGGGCCCAGGGCCAGATGGCTTCCCAGGGGAATTCTACCAGACATTTAAAGCAGAGCTCATACCCATTCTTCTCAAACTATTCCAAAAGATAGAAATAGAAGAAAACGTTCCAAACTCATTCTACGAAGCCAGCATCACCTTGATAACCAAAACCAGAGACCCAGCCAAAAAAGAGAACTACAGACCAGTATCCTTAATGAATACAGATGCAAAAATACTCAACAAGACACTAGCAAATCAAATTCAACAGCATATAAAAAGAATTATCCATCATGATCAAGTGGGATTCATTCCTGGGTTACAGGGCTGGTTCAATATTTGCAAGTCCATCAATGTGATCCATCACATTAACAAAAGAAAGGATAAAAACCATATGATCCTGTCGATAGATGCAGAAAAAAGCATTTGGCAAAATACAGCACCCTTTCTTAATAAAAACCCTTGAGAGAGTCGGAATAGAAGGAACTTACCTAAACATTATAAAAGCAGTTTATGAAAAGCCCACAGCTAATATCATCCTTCATGGGGAAAAACTGAGAACTTCCCCCTGAGATCAGGAAGACGACAGGAGTGTCCACTCTCACCACTGTTGTGTAACATAGTGCTGGAAGTTGTAGCATCAGCAATCAGACATAAAAGGAAATAAAAGGCATCAGAATTGGCAAAGATGTCAAACTTTCACTTTTTGCAGATGACATGATACTCTACATGGAAAACCCGGCAGATTCCACCAGAAGCCTTCTAGAACTGATCCATGAATTCAGTAAAGTTGCAGGGTACAAAATCAATGTACAGAAATCAGTTGCACTCCTATACACCATTAATGAAGCAATGGAAAGGGAAATCAAGAAACTGAGCCCATTCACGATTGCACGAAAAACCATAAAATACCTAGAAGTAAACCTAACCAAGGACGTAAAAACCTACATGATGAAAACTATAGAAACTTATGAAAGAGATTGAAGAAGACACCGGGAAAAAGAAGAACATTCCCTGTTCATGGATCGGAAGAATAAACATTGTGAAAATGTCATTACTACCCAAAGCAATCTACACATTCAAAGAATTCCCCAACAAAATTGCACCAGCGTTCTTCTCAAAGCTAGAACAAGCTATCCTCAAATTCGTATGGAACCACACAAGACCCCGAATAGCCAAAGTAATATTGAAGAAGAAAACCAAAACGGGAGGCATCACAATCCCAGACTTTAGCCTCTACTACAAAGCTGTCATCATCAAGACAGTATAGTATTGGCACAAAAACAGACACACAGACCAATGGAATAGAATAGAGAACCCAGAACTGGGCCCACAAATGTACAGTCAGTTAATTTTTGACAAAGCGGGAAAGAGTATCCGATGGAAAAAAAACAGCCTCTTTAGCAGGTGGTGCTGGGAGAATTGGACAGCAACATGCAGAAAAATAAAACTAGAACACTTTCTTACACCATACACAAAAATAATGGCTGAAGTACCTGAATGTGAGACAGGAAACCATCAAAACCCTTGAGGAGAAAGTAGGAAACAACCTCCTTGACCTCAACTGCAGCAATTTCCTACTCGACACATCCGTAAAGGGAAGGGAAATGAAAGCAACTCTAAACACTTGGGACCTCATCAAGATAAAAAGTTTCAGCACTGCAAAAGAAACAATCAAGAAAACTAAAAGGCAACGGACAGAATGGCAAAGAATAGTTGCAAATGACATATTAGATAAAGGGCTAGTATCCAAAATCTACAAGGAACTCACCAAACTCACACCCAAAAAACAAATAACCCAGTGTAGAAATGGGCAGAAAACATGAACAGATACTTCTCCAAAAAGGACATCCAGATGGCCACAGGCACATAAAACAATGCTCAACATCACTCATCATCAGAGAAACACAAATCAAAATCACTGAGATACAACCTGACGCCAGTCAGAGTGACTAAAATGACAAATCAAGAGACTATAGATGCTGGCGAGGGTGTGGAGAGACTGGCACCCTCTACACTGTTGGTGGGAATGTAAACTGGTGCAGCCACTCTGGAAAACAGTGTGGAGGTTCCTCAAAAAACCATCGATAGAACTCCCAAATGACCCAGCAATAGCACTGGTAGGGATTTACCCAAGGGATACAGAAGTGCTGATGCATAGGAGCACATGTACCCCTATGTTCATAGCAGCACTGTTAATAATAGCCAAAACAAGGAAAGAGCCTAAATGTCCATCACCTGCTGAGTGGATCAAGAAGATGTGTTATATGTATACAGTGGAGTATTAGATGGCAATGGGAAAGAATGAAATATGGCCATTTGTAGGAAAGTGGATGGACCTCAAGGGTGTCATGCTAAGTGAAATAAGTCAGGCGGAGAAGGACAGATACCATATGTTTGCACTCATAGGTCTAACAGGAGACCAGGAGAAACCTAATGGAGGACCAGAGGGAGGGGAAGAGGGAAAGAGAGTTGGGGAGAGAGAGAGAGACGCAAAACTTGAGAGACTATTGAATGCTGAAAATGAACTGAGAATTGAAGGGGAAGGGGGACGGGGAAAAGGGGTGGTGGTGTTGGAGGAGGGCACTTGTGGGGAAGATCACTGGGTGTTATATGGAAACCAATTTGACAATAAACCATTTAAAAAATAAAATAAATAAAAATACAATAAAAAGCTTTTAAAAAGCTAGTATAAAAATTGGTGTGCAGATTTTTGTTTGCTCTCAGATGTGGTTGTTATGAATTGAGTTTCTATAAATGTTCCATGCTGGTTTTTCTCTAAAATGTTATTTTATATTTTTTAATTTTTAGTTCAGCATTGTTTTATGTATTCCATACAAAATACAAAAAAAAAAATCAAAACAAAACAGAGTTAGTCACCTGCTTAAAGCTATGCTGATATGAGATTTGATGCACAGAAACTTGACAGGACCTTTAACCACAGTATTGTCAGGGCTGAGGCCCCATGATACTTACATGCCTGAGGATGTTTCCTTTATGGAGACATTAGAAGATGACAAGTTAATATCCGCCAGCCTAGACGTCAACTGTTCCAGCTCATGAGGACAAAATTTTCTATTTCTTTGGAGCCTCTTTGTGTATGAATGGCTGCCCTAAGTAACTCTGAGGACAGAAAGGAGACAAGGAATCACCATTTCCTGGTGGCACCCTTGGTTGATGGACCTGGACCCAACACATCAGCAAAAGAATAAGCAGAATGAGGTGAGCCTAAGCAAACAGCTGCTGGGGTGTTCACTCACTTTCTAGATGAACAAGTAGGTTTTTGTCTCACTTCCCCACAGGCCTGGAGCACTGTGTACCCTTGAGAGTCTTGTCATATGATGCACAGAAATAATCAGCCTCGTCCTCAGCCTGAAGCCCAGTGATGGTCAGGGAGCCCACACTCCCAGATCTGGAGCCAGAGAATCGATCAGGGACCCCAGAGGGTCGATTGCTAGTATCATAGATGATGGTTTTGGGGGCCTTTCCTGGTAGCTGTTGGTACCAGCCCACCCAATAACCATCCCCGATGTTGGTGCTGCTTCCAGTGCAGGAGATGGTGACCCTCTGGCCCAGGGCCCCGGATGCTGAGGGTGGCTGAGTCAGTAAAGACTGGGCCCAGGACCCTGAAAGGGGAGAGAAACACAAATGATGGTGGGGACTTGAGACAAAAGGTGAAAGCAAGTCCCCATGTGCCCCCAGAGCCCCTTCCCCTGTCCCCACATCTAGTCACCTGTGCAGTGAGCAATGAGGGTGAGGAGAAGAGGGGACCAGCCCATGGTGGAAACCATCACTGATCCTGTCTTCTGTGGTTCCACAGCTAAGCAGATCTCCCTTCATTGCTCCTGTCCCTTCTTCATCCCCTGAGAGAGGGAGGGCCCATCCATGCAAATGAGATCTCAGCTCTCTGCTGCCTCACTGGGCCTGGGTCAGTTCCCTCTGCATAAAGATATCAGGGGAGTGGCAAGGCAGGGGCTGTTTCAGGCCAGGTGGCTAGGGGTCACAGCTGTGGGCCCTGAACAGAGGCCACTAGAAGTGTTAGCCAGCAGGTCCCAGCTCTGATCATCCCTGACCCCTCAGAAGTAAGCCTAGGAACCTTGCTGGTGTCGAGAAATGGCCACACCATTTGTGACATGGTTACCAGTGCCCATTAGACACATATCCTGCCTCCAGATCTCTGTCCACTCTCTCCCTACATTAAGAACAGGACATGCGTGAGGTTCCTGGGTGGCTCAGATGGTTAAGCATCTGACTTCAGCTCAGGTCATGATCTCATGGTTCGTGGGTTCGAGCCCCAAGTCAGGCTCTGAGCTGTCAGGAACCTGCTTCAGATTCTGCATCTTCCTCTCTCTCTTCCCCAACCCTGCTCATGGTCTGTCTCTTGCTCTCTGTCTCTCTCTGTCTCTCCCTCTCTCTAAAATAAAACAAAACTGAAAAAAAAAGAACTGGACATATGTCTCTTCACATGGCCTCCCATCACTATGGCACAGATTTTATGCTTCACCCATATGTCTTATGGAAGTCTGTCTATCCTCCCTTGGCTGTTCATAAGTCAGGATGCAATGGTGTCTCTACACAAACTCCTCTTACATGAGCGTCAAGTTTAGAGTAGTGACACATCACCTTGTAGACACGGCCCTTCTTTGTAGGATGATGGGTCTTTCTCTTATATGATTCCCTGCTGGTTCCTAGAGCTCTCCATCTCTGAGTCTTCTGAAGCACTGAGGAGATGGGGAGTACCTTTAATGAGGTTGTGGGGAGTAGCCCTCGTGTGCA
The DNA here is from genome assembly GCF_006229205.1 of Suricata suricatta. NCBI lineage: Eukaryota > Metazoa > Chordata > Mammalia > Carnivora > Herpestidae > Suricata > Suricata suricatta. The sequence goes on from NW_021900433.1 coordinate 19,782, forward strand.
TTCTTAGAGGGGTCACACACTGAAAATCTTTGCCATCTGTCACTTATTTCACCTGCTTCACACAAGTTTTCAACACACTGTGGGCAGTGATTCCTTCCTATGATTTGTCCCCCCAGCACAGAGACACAGTCTGCAGGAGCCCTGTGTGTGGCATTGACCTCAGAGCCCAAAGGGCAAACCTCAGGATGATCCAGGAGGCAAGGAGTGACAGCTGCAGATGCTCTGACAAGAATCCAGTGACAGAGATTATGTATTGGTCACCACTTGAGCAACTGTGCACTTAAAATGGATGAATGTTCTTTTTTATGAAACTTTTATGGATACTGCTGATTAAAACTCAATGCTAATGTCATTGTGAAGATGGAGGAAAAATCACTAGTATATTATTCATAGATCTGTGCTTCGTGCAGGGAGAATATGATTGGAAATATGGTGAAAACATCAATGTAAAATGAAGAAAAAAGAATGACTTCTAATTTTATTGCAATAGAGGACTATCAATGATTTTCCTAAATCATTTGGGTTTTTTTTCTTTCCTGACATTGTATCGTGTGTCTGATTCTGCAGCTATGAAAGCTTGATGTGATGAACATGAAACCCTATGAGGGGTCTGCTCCTATTAACTTGAGAGCCATCTCAGTGAGAAAATTACCAAAGACAGAGTTTCCAGGGTGGAGTTATTTGGTATCAGACTCATCTCTGGGTTGGGCACAGCTATAGTCCCTGCATCTTGTGTCCATCCTATTCAGGATAAAGCAGATGCTCACTTACCCACCTATGACTAGAGAAATAAATTTCTATTGCCCAAGTTCACCTGGACCCAGAAGTTTCTGTCAAAGTACCCACATCTGTGTGGAGGAGAGGTGGAGGTAAAAGGGACTGTGTCCCTGAGGCTAGAGACACTGCTGTGGTCCTGAGTTGGAACAGAAATCTTAGGAGAGGTGCACCATGGCTGGATTTGTCACTGAGGAAACTGAGGGAGTGATAGCCCAGGCCTGAGAACACAGGGAGGATGTGTCACAAGTCCCCATGGGCCTTGAGCTACTTGGGAGAGCACTGAGCCTGCTATCCCAGAATCAATGTACTGATCAGCCTCAGGAGTTGAGCAGAGCACAGAGATGTGTGGAGGTGAGCTGCCCACAGGGATAGAGACTCAGCCTGGGGTTCTGATCATCAGCCTCATACCTGAGACCATGTGTTGAGTGTACATCCTTTCTGTCCTGGTGACATGAAGCCAGTTACACTCAATGTCATTGGCGTTTTCTGCTAATGGAGATTCTGGAGATTGCGACCCTGAGGAAGTCTGGGTAAGCACAGGTTGACCCTCACTTCTGGAAGGGGGGTACAGAGAAGCCCAGATTATGCACAATCCAGGACACTATGCCCTTAGAGAGAAGAGTGAGCTCTGTGTGTGTGTGTTTGTGTGTCTGTGTTATCCAAAATAAGGCAATGACCCCATGTCCATTTCATGTCTTTTCTTGAAGGATGGTTTTTATGAAGCTGATTTGGGATTTAATAAACAGGTGTCTCAAAAGCCTTTTCCTAGAAGGGGATTTGGTTCAGGTCATGAGGACCCACATGAGAGCCAACTTGTTAACCATCTATTGAATCAAAACTCCAGGTCTTGTCGACTGACATAAATCTCTCCATTTTGTCACATCTTGCCTCAATCCAGTGAATAGTATGAGCAGGATTTAAAGCCAAGACATCCTAATAGTGGAGAATAAGTTATTTGACCCAGTGGAAATAAGACTAGGGTTGTTTTGCCCACCCCCCAGGGGTATTTGGAAATCCTGTGAAGGGATTAGGGGAACCCAGGCCATGCCCCACACTCTGCATCCTGAGCCCCATGACCAGGCCTGAATACACCAACTGTTCTTATGTGTCTCCCTAATCCTCAGGATAAGAAGTCTCCATGCAATTCTGCCCCTTTCTGAAGGTCATGCAAAGTCTTCCTTAGACAGAAGCCCAGGCTCCAGCTGAGAAAAAGATAATGTAAAATTGGGGAGTGCTTCACCCCAGGTTGGACACCTGAGCACCCCAAAGAGGCAGGGACACAACTGCTCTCAGTTGAGGATAATGGAAACACAACGCCCTCTGGTGGATACTGGAGACATAGTGACCCAGGGCTGAAGCTGGTGCCTATGGCTCTTGCACCTCATACCCACTGCTCACTTTTTCAGCCTCTTCAAATAGAGTTCTTTCACTTAGAAATATGTGTGAAAGTTCCTCCATCTCTTCATATGGCTGTTGATTTTTGTTTATTTTTCACTGAATCATATTCCATGTATGTACCTGCCAGAGTTTGTTTACCCATTCAGCTATTAAAGGATATATCTGTTTGTTTGTTTGTTCTGAGTCTTAGGAATCACAAATTAGTGAACAATAAACATCGTGTACATAGTCTTGTGTGTACAAAATTACTCATTGATGGATATAACTGGAAGTGTGATTTTTGTATCATAGAAAAATATGGGTTTGTAAGAAACTGCCAAGGCTCCTTCCAAAGTGGCTGGAGTATTTGGCATCCAACCAGCAATGTAAGGAAGTTCCTCCTTGATTCTAAAGTGTTTTTTGTAGCCAACACTAATGAGAGAAATGGAATGCTGGGAAATGTAGTTTTGTGTTAAGTTGACAAATTAACAGCGCCTTACTAATTTTTATGCTATTTTTTTCTCATTTGATGATTCTGTAGAGAAAATAAAGAGTGTCACCTGGACATAGAGGTGATGGATTGAGTCCACTGGAAAAAAAATTAACTTCCTCCTTCCCCACATCCTACCAGCATCTGATGCTGTCACTGTATTGAATTTCAGCCATAGTAATGGGAGTCTAGTTCACCTCACTGTTTCAATTTGTAACCCTTCAGTGGCATATCATGTAGGACAGTTTTCATATCTTTAAGAGTCATTTGAGTACCTTTCTTAGTAAGAAGTCTCTTCAGATCTGTCACTGGGGAGGCCTTGCCCAGTACCCGGAAATCAGGAGCTGAGGAAAAACTCTAATCTCAAGGTAAGGGGAAAGCTGAGTATCCCTAAGATTTCTGTCCTCAGGGGATTATAAGTAAAGCCCGGATATACCAGGAGACATGCAGGGGGCTAGGCAGAGTGCTCCCTGGTTCTCTCAGGTCACACATCCTGCAGGACTGCACTTCCTGTCATTCTAACCCAGAAACTGTGGGGGCTACTTTGCTTCTGCAAACAGACTATTTTTGGACTGGGAGACCAATACCTCTAACAAGAGACATTTTCATTGATTTTATACACTGACGCAAGTCCAGATATTGAAGCCTTCTGGTTTTAGTAGGATATGTAAAGTTCAAAGCCATAATCTAGGCTTTTTTTTTGGTCTCAGAGAAGAGGAGTGATGAATAGACCAGGATAGGGGTAAAGTGTATATTTTGTCACATGTCCCCGTGTAGCAGGAGCTCTTTGTGACATTTGCTTTTATGCAGATCTTCAGCAATGAACCAGCCACCTTTCAGGCTAGAGGCCTGGAGGAAGGTAAAGAAATTTCATCAATAGCGTGCCTGGGTGGCTCAGTCAGTTAAGCAACCAACTTCAGCTCAGGTCATAGTCTTGCAGTTTGTGGGTTTTGACCCACGTGGGCCTCTGGGCTGACAATTTGGAGCCTGGAGCCTGCCTCAAATTCAAATTCTGTCTGTCTGTCTCTCACTCTCTCCTTCCCCACTAGCTCACTCTCCCTCTCAAAAATAAATAAACATTAATTTTATTAATAAGAAGTTTCATCAGCACACCTACATCAGCAGAATCCAGCTTGAACACCTGGATAGTCTCTCACAGCTGTCCTGGATCACAGTGCACAGGCTCCTCCTGGGAGCCGTGGTACCATTGCCATGATTATCTCTAGGTTTGCTGTTTCTCCTGTGCAGATCCTGGGATCTGAGATTACAAAGATGTTCATCAGAGGAGTGACGCATCCACAAATGGGGGAGTTCCTGCTCTGTATGTTCCACAGCCTCCAACACCCTGATTGAAAAAGAGACCGAATTTTGTCTGAGGGGATAGGTGGACAGAGTCAGTACATGTGGGTGCAGGAAACCTATTCATGGGAGTGTCCATGGGTCTGGTGTCATCTGTGGTGGAGATCCGTCCATGGACCTACTTGAACCACTGCCCTGGAATCACCTCAGCATTTTCCTAACAACTGCACAGCATGCCATGCCCACTTATGACCCCTAGTTGGGGAGGTCTTGGCCATAGAACCCAATTTCTCCTTTGACTAACCCCCTCCTCCCTGACTGCACCATTGAAGGCTCACTTGCCTGGTGAGGGTTCCAGGCTAACTCTGTGCCTGCAATTCCTCCCAGGCCTGTATCCTCACCCAGCATCTCACGTCCTTGTTTCATCCTTGGAACCAATGAGTTTCAGTCTCTCCTGAGCCCCAGAGCCTGGGAGGGAAGGAAGGATTTCTGCTCAACCACTGGAAGGTCAGAGTCTATTCTGTGGCCTATAAAGGAAAATGAAATCAAAGAAACATTCATTTTCCTTATTTCAAGAGATAAAGCAACTATAGAGACTGTGGTTTTATGACATGTGGCTACTCAGGCACCATAGATGTCATCATGAAACTAAACTACTTTGTTTTATTGTTGTTTTGTTCTTCCTGATGTCACAGAAACACTGAATGGATACTTGAGAGTAGATCCATTATAAACTAGGTTGTACCTGCAGGTATAGTTCGTGTATATGCAAAGTATTTTACAAGTTAAAATGACAAGGAACAAGCCTCTAAGCAAGGTCAAGGCATTTATCCCAAAACCCCATCTTCCTGTGTAACTTTGAGAAGCACTATTGAGTCCCATCAAACAGTAATAGTCTGACCCTCAGGCTGCAGCCCATAGGTAAGCAGAAGCCCTACATTGGCCGAGGCATCTTGGATCCAGCAAAGTGCCGGGGGACCCTGGAGCCTTGTTGCTTATCTCAGTCTATGTGACAGGACAGGTTGTACCAGGGAGGGCTGGCTGCTTCAGCTAGAAGTAGCTGGGGTCTGAACCAAAGGGACTAATGCAGAATAGAAGGCTATCCTTTGTCCATCTCCAGCTGTTCTTACCTGGGGAGTAAAGGAGAAGAAAGAGGACAAGCAACAGCCCCTAGTCCCCACAATCGGCTGGGCTTTCCCATGCCTTCTTTTCTTCTCCACCCTCTGTCACAGGAAGGAAGGCCTGTCCATGCAAATGGGTTCCATCCTATGTCTGCCCAGCTCATCCCTCAGCCCTGGGGATGGTCTCAGCTCACATCACACACTGTTGAGGATGGGGGTTGGCTTTACCCTGGGGAGAGCTCTGGGAGCAAGGCCCTGCTGAGACAGCACAAGAGTCCCTGCTTAAGGGACTCTGCCAGGCCAGACAAGGACACAGCTGCTGAGTCCCCATCAAGGAGCACACAGTCAAGTCCCTAGGCCCAAACACCCTTGAGTGAATGGTCCTCAATAAGCAGCTGTCTCAGGCAGAAGCATAATCTCTGTGCATCACTCCTTTCTTCTCAAGGACAGGTCTCACCACAGAGAAGTGTCCCCAACAGAAGCCTCCACTGAAGCTTCTCAAAAAAAAGATGCATTATCGGTGCCACTATGAGTAACAAATGTTGCTCTCACTGCCATGAATTATAGCACAGTAGTAGTCAGCCTCGTCCTCAGGTTGCAGCCCAGAGAAGAGCCGAAGTCCTGCATTGGCCGAGGCATCTTTGGATGCAGAGAAGCGGTTGGGGACCCCGGATCCCAACTGTGTACTTGTGTAGTAGTACAGGAGATACCGGGGAGGGCTCCCTGAATCTGCTGGTACCAGTATATGCCATAGCTGCCCACGTTGATGTGTCTGCTCAGGGTGCAGGTGAGTCTGGCAGTCGTTCCCAGAGATGCAGAGAAGGACGATGGCTGGGTCAGCACAGGCAGGGACAGGGAACCTGCAAACATAGACACAGCAGAGAAGAGAAGGGACAGGGTATGTGAGATTAGGGAGCTGGGCCAGAGGGATTTGACTCTGGCTGCCAGGGGACCCTGGTGCCCTGGATCCTGTCCCTACCTGTGCAGTGACAGACGAGCACAAGGAGGACAGGGATTCAGGCCATGGCAACACTGTTCCTTCTTAGGACACAAAGGTGGAACTGGGCTCTCCCTCGCCTGACTTATTCCCTCACCACGGGCCTCACAGAGGAGGGGCTGATGATGTAAATGTGACCCACCCCTGCATCTTCTCCAGGTGCATGCACAGGATTGTGGCCCTTGGACAGGAAGACAACATGATGCACTAGTTTTCCCCTGGGTGGGCTTGGCAGAAGCAGTTGCTTGGAACCACATAAAGGCCCAGGTCCAGGACTCCTCCAGGATCAGAGGACACACCTGCCCTGTCCCCACTGGAAGCAAAGGGCCTTGTCCTGGGGCTTTCAGTCAGTGGAGGGCTGCCCAATTGGGGGATCCTGTCCGGCAGAAACCCCCAGGCACAGTGTCACAGCACCCCCTGCTGGTGTCTGGGTGAAGGTCTCTTTTCCCACCGCTGGCAAGCCTCTCCTTCACTGGCTTCCTTGATGCCTGTGTTTCCATAACCTGAGTGTGACTCTCCAGGGAAAGTGAAAGGTCCTGCTGAGCAGTCACTGATCAGGTTTTCCCTGTGAGTGTGGGGAGGGATCTAATAAGAGGGACACATGCAGTCCTGACCCAGCGGAACCTAAGAACCACTCAGGAGCTGAAGACAAGACCCAGGAAACAGAGAATAGAAAAGTATGTCCCCATAGTGGGGCTCAGAGGATGCAGACTGGTTCTGGTGGCTGAATGTGAACGGGGGCTCACTGAGGACACAGAGTGTGGGAATCTGGGCCCTTTGTAGGAGGACAGACAGGACACAGTAAGCCTGATGAGGCCACTGCAGGTGTGGGGACAGAGCAGGGACCTCTGTGGGGGACATCGTGCAATCTCACCTCTGTGTTTAGGGAGACTTTTAATCCTGGCTGTACTTGTCATCAATACTGCTCATTACAGATTGAATTCCACAGGAAGTTCTAGGACAGAACCTGGGACAGGGATACCTGGAAGGAGTCATTTTCTGAAAGAAGATGACAGCAGAGGAAAAAGAAAAGCGAGAAGTGGTTCATGTCACAGCAGAGCCAGAGCTGCACTGTTTCACTTTTGTCACCCAAACCGCAAGAAAATGGGACACTTTATGCAGATTACCTGCCCACCCCCAGCTGCCCAAGCTTAAGCTGCACATGTAGTCCCCAGAGCAGAAGGAGGTCACAGCTGCTGGGCCCCCCTGAGCTCTGAGCACAGGGAGACAGGGCTGGTTCCCACAGGACTCCCAGGCACACAGCGCCCCCTGCTGCCCAGAGCCTACTCACAGCTGGGTCTTAGATGGGGGCCACCCAGATAGGACCCAGGGCTTCATCAAACCCTGCCCAGGAGCACCCCGTCTGTCCTCCAGAGGAAGTATAGGGACCCTAATTTGAGATGAACTCAGAGAAGGTCACCGCATCTCAGTGCAAAGGCCTCTTCATTTCCATCCAGACCCACCTTCCTGTGTGTAGAGTAATGTGGGGCAGGGACGGTGAGGAAGCCCTTCCAGAACCTGTCCTGTATTTCCCCCAGAGCAGAGGGACAGAGGGACAGGGACCACTCAACCCCAACAGCCCTGTTTAGGACACACAGGAAGCCTGGCTCACTCCTGTGCACCCCCTCCCCACCTAATCCCCAGTGTGAGTGAATGAGGGGCTCTGCCCCAGTTCTCCTCTGTTCTCACCCTCTCCCCCGTGATGAGGAGGGCCTTGACTGCCATCACAACCAGGTTGTACAGAGAGGCCAACCTCACTGCTTCTCCTGGAGAGGAGGCTCCTAAGGGGATGGGAGGAGCCCCCAGCCTTCCAGGAAGAAGCTGGGAGAACACAGGCTAAGGTCAGACTGGAAGGGTGGTGTGTCTCAAAATGGAAGGGAAGGGCAGGGACACACAGAATCACATATCTGTGGCTGGAGTAACATATCCCAGGAGGAAAGGACCAAGCTGCACAGGCCTCTGTGTGACTGACTCAGTGGAACAAGATACATGGATGCCATCCTTTGTTCTTGACGTGTCTCATGAAAGTCATGTGTGGTCGGTCCCGGAGATGCCCAAATGTTTGTTCAAACCCTCCTCTGGGTGTGTCTTGAGGGTGTTTTGGATGAGTTAACATTTGAGTGCTCACACTTAGGAGAGCAGAGGGTCTGTTCTAAGGTGGAGGTTCTGAACACTTCAATTGAAGGCCTCAATAGAACAGAAAAGCTGAGTGAGAGGGCACCCCTCTGCCATGTATCTGGTTTATTTTTTTAATCCATGCTATAAACTCTTTAGAATGCACATCATTTCCATTTAACATTATTGATATAACTGGACAGCGGTTTATAATGTTTTTATAGTTTCCTATCTCCATGATGCCTACTCCTCAATGACCTCTTTCCTGTCTTCCACGAAGTGATGGAAATGCCCCTAGGATCCCAGTAATTGGAGGTCCCCACATCAGTGAGGCACAGGGAGCACTTCTTTGTATTTTATGAGTAGAAACCCTCCAGTGCATTTCTGAAGAGGTGACACATGGATCATCTTTATCATCTCTTACAATTTCAACCTGCTTGAGACAACAGTTCTTCATGCAGTGTGAAGTGACTCCCTCCTCTAGGATCTGTTCTCCCAGCACACACACACACACACACACACACACACACACACACACACACACACACACACACACACACACACACACACACACACATGTCCAGGAGCCCAAACACATGAGGCTATTTGTGGCATGGACATCAGAGGACAAAGGGAAAACCTACATGAAGTTGTAGGAGCAAAGGAATGACAGTGGCAGGTGCTCTGACAGGGACAGAGTGCATGAGTTTATGTATCAGTCAGCACTACGTCCCCAGAGCAAATAAATGTTTCTCATTTTATGTATAATTCAGATCAGTAAAGCTGATTTGAACTCAACGATAATGTCTTTCTGAAGATGCAGGTGCAGTCCTTACTATACATGTCCCACATCTGTGCTTATTGCAGAGAGAATATGGATGAAATTGTGGTTAATATAATGGATGGAATAACAATGGGAAATAATTGACTTCTATTCTCTAGTGAAGATGGGTTTGTAAAACATCTGAATTAATGTTATCATTGTTTTTTATTTCATTTCATTGTTTGTATTGTGGGTCTGGTCCAGGAGGTAGGAGAAACCAATGTGGTGTTAAGTGAGTCCCCATGAAGGTCCTGTCCCTGAGAACTTCAGAACCATCTCAGTGATGGTATTCCCAACCACAGACCTTCTGGTTGGAGCACAGTGGGATCACACTTGTATCTGGTATGGGGAAAGCAATAATCTGTGTGCCTTGAGTTCATTGTAGAGCAACTGGTCATTCAGCTACTCATGACTGGAGGAAAGAATTTCTAGTACCCAAGGCCAACTGCACCCAGAGGATTCTATTAAAGTTCCCACTTTGGAGAGATGGAGACATAGAGATAAGGGAGGCTGTGTCCCTGAGGTCACCTACCCTGTGGGCATGGCTTGGGACAGAAGATTTTTCATCAGGGGACCAGTGTGACTGGAGGTGTTCCTTGGGTGAATGATGGAGTGAGAGTCAAGCCCTAGAGTGCAGTGATGGTGTGTGTCGTGTCCCCCATGGACTTGATCTCCATGGGAGAAGCATTGAAGCTGCTGTCCCAGAATCAATCCCCTGATCAGCGTCAGGCACTGACTGGAGCCCTGACATGGTCAGGGGCTGACCTGCACATGGAGACAGAGACTCACTGTGGATTCCTGAGCATCAGCTGCATCCCAAGAGAGCAGATATTCAGGCAATGTCCTGGCTGCCCTGGTGGCAGGACCCCAGTCACACTCAATGTCCCTGGCATTTCCTGCTGAAAAGAATTCTGGCTTCCTGAGGATGGCTGGATGAATAGAGGTTGACTCTGAATTCTGAAGGGACAGAGAAACCCAGAAACTGCAGACCCTAGAACACTATACATTCAGAAAGAGGAGAGAGGTGTGTGTGGCGGGTGGGAGATGTGTGACCAAAAATGAGGGCAAGTTGACCTGTCACTCTTACAATTTCTTTTGAAAAATGTTTCTCCATGAAGCTTATTCTGCATTTGAAAGGCAGAAGTAACAAAGACCATTTCTGTGGAGGTTGAAGTATTGTAGGCAGGAAAGACTCAGGTGAGGGTAGACCTGCCAACAATTTGCTGAATCTGAAGTGCAGATTTCGTCCAGTGACAAGAATCTCTGCATCTTTATCTCAACTGAGTTCCCATCCAGTGATGGGAATTAATTTAACTAATAAATTTAATTTAATAAATTAAAGCAAAAGCTGCTGAGCAGTGGAAAATATGTTATTGGATGCAGTGGATCTCAAACTGAGGTTAGTTTGCCCACCAGGTACACGTGAAAGTCACTTGTACAGTAGACAAGGAGGGTGAGTAACTAGGAAGACAGGTCCTGCTTATGATGACCCACTCTTTTCTTGCTGTGCCCCATAGCTTGGCGTGAGCCTAATAACACCACTTAAATGTTTTTCTGATGCTCAGGGTGGGGGGGTCTCATACACATATTCTCTATCCCAAGACCATACAAGCCCCTCTTTGGACATAAGCCTGGGATCCAGCTGAGCAAAGTGAGGGTAGGAATGGGAGAGGGCTTCACCCCAGGAATGACTCAGGAATACCAACCTGCAAGAAACAGGGAGAAAAGGGCTTTCAGCAGAGGCACCGGGAGAGTACTAGCGCCCTCTGGTGGGACCTTGGCTCATAGCAACTCAGGTTGAGAGTGGTGCCAGGGTCCCTGCCCCTCTTCCCTCCTGTTCATGGCCCCAGTCCCTTCAGATGGATTCTTTCACTTAGAAATATGCATGGAAAGCTAATCCATGTGTTTTTGTGACCTGAGACAGCTTGTCTTTTCATTACTGAATCCTATTCCATGTATGGATCTACAAGAGATTGTTTAGCCATTCATCTATTGAAAGATGTTTGTGTTGCTTTATAAACAGCAACAAACATTCATGTGCATATTCTTGTTTCCACACAAAGAAACTCATTTAGAGTAGTACTTAGGAGTGTTCTCTTTGCATTATACCATTAAGGCTTTGTTTAACTGTGTAGGAAACTTTTGCAAGGAATCTTCAAAAATGACTGGGCCCTTTGGCATTCCCACCAGCAAAGAATCCGACAGAGTTCCTGCTGCCCCACATCCTGGGCAGCATCTAATGCTGTCATTGTTTTGAACTTTAGCCATGGTAATGGGCGTCTGGTGGTACCTCATTGTTTCCATTTGTCATACCACAATAACATATTATGTTGGAAATCTTTTCCTATGTGTAAGAGTCATTTGTCTATCTTCCTTGGTTATGGATCTGTTCAGATCTGCTCATTGGGAAAGCAGTGCCCAGCACCTGGGAATTCAGGAGCTCAGCAAAGCTCTAATCTGAGGAGAAAGGGAAAAACTGAGTATATTCAAGTCTGCTGAGCTCTGGAAATTATCAGCAAAGCCCAGGAGGACATCAAGGAATGTAAGTGGTGCTCAGCAGAGAGTCACCTGGTTCTCCTGTTTCATACATTCTGCACTACTACCCTTCTTGACATTCCAACCCAGCAACTGAGAAGGCCATTTTGCTTCTTGAAACAAAGCTCCTATTTTTGCATTGGGAAATGTATACTTTCAAAAAGAGATATTTTCATTGACTTTATAAACTTACATGAGTCCAGAGACTGAAGACCTCTTGTTTTAGAGCATCTGGAAAGTTGGGAACCAAAATCAATGCTGCTCTTGGCCCTAGGAAGGGAGAGAAGACTGATGAATAAGAATAAGACAGGGCACGTCACCAGGCCTAGAGAGTGGAGGGAGCTTTTGTCTCATTTCCCTATGGATCTGGAGTATTAGGGAAGCGTTAGTGCTATCTTGTCATATATGAACTAATAGTCACCTTTTCACGCAGCGGATTCCAGAGATGTCAGAACACATGAATTCGTCAAAACATCTGTGGATCCAAGAAATGACAGGGGCTGGGATCTCTGATGTGTTATCTGACTGTAGCTTGAATCTCAGGAGATCCTAGGGAAGGCTCCCTGGCCTCTACTGGCACAAGTACGTATATATATTTTTAACAACAATGATGTCACTTCTTTAACAAAAATGATATCACAACTTAGAGTGCAGACGAGTCTGGCAGATTCTTCTATGGATGCGAAGAAGGAGAGTGGCTGAGTCAGCATGGGCTGGGAGAAAGAACCTGCAAACAGAGACACTCGTGGACGGTGGGGCAGAGATGGAGGTGAAGCTGCTTGGGGATCTGATCCAAAGTTGTGGACATAATTTCAGGGCATGCCCTGGATCACTGAGGACCATCCTTGCCTGTGTAGTAAGAGGACAACATAAGGAGAAGGGGTCACCGCATAGTGGACACAGTCCTGTGAAGACTCCATGGCTGGAGCTGGGCTGCCCTGGCATTTCTTATCTCCTTCGATGGTCTCTGGGAGAAGGGGCTGTACCTAGTGTTACATTTTCTCTTCCTTGATAGTATCTTTTGGTGTACAAACAGTAACTTTGGAGAAGTCCAATTATCCCTCCTGTTTTTGCTGTTGCTTTCATTTTATTTATTTAATAATGTTTTTAATATCAAATATATGTATATATAAAAATAATGTTTTATTTTTTGTATATTCATTTTTAATAGTTTATTGTCAAATTGGTTTCCATATAAAACCCAGTGCTTCTCCCCACAAGTGCCCCCCACCATGACCATCACCCCCTTCTTCCCTCCCCCTCCCGCTTCAGTCCATGGGAGACTACTGAATACTGAAAACAAACCTCCTGTTTTTGCTGTTGCTTTCAGTGTCATATGTAAGGAATCCATTGCCAAGTCCAAAATTCATGACGATTTCCTTCTTGTTTTCTTCTAAGATCTTTACAGTTTTAGCACTTAAATTTAGATCTTTGATCCATTTTACATCCATTTTTATATATAGTATGTGGTAAGAGTCTAATTTCATTCCTTTGTGTGTGGCTATCTAGTTGGTGCAGCCCCACTGATTGGAGAGACCATTTTTTTTCACACTAAATTCTCTTAACACTCTTCTGAAAATCAATTACCCATAGATGACTGATATTTCTGGCCTCTCAAATTTGTTTAATTCATCCATATGTCTATCCTTAGGCCAGTACCACATTCATCTTTACTGTAGCTTCATGAGTTAGTTTTAGTGAGTTTTGAAATCTACAGTTGTGAGACCTGAAAATTTGTTCTTCTTCAGGATTTTCTGGATGTTCTGAGTCCCTGTAATTCCATGGAAATTTTAAGAGCATCTTTTCTGCGACTGCAAAACAGGCTTTTGGGGGTTTGATAAGGATCATATTTAATCTATCCATTGCTAGGGAGAGTATATAAAGCTTTTATAACAATTGTGTTTCTTTAGTTTTTTGCAAGTTAAATAAGATAACATAATAAAACATTAAGTATTCACCATCGGTTTATCTACTTTTGTCTCATTAGAGAAAAACTATAAGGTAAATGTGGTCCTTTCATAAACCCAGTTTGTTCTTTAGTGAAATATTTTACTACATTTCTAGAAATTGTGAAATGTAGTCATAAGTTTTGCTTACCTAAAGAATAGTAGCATAAAAAATTGTTCATAATTGCTTTTCACTAGAAAACTACATTTCTAGAGTTAGGGATTCTAATAAATATAATATAGACTAGTAAAAATAATAAGGAAAACTATTATATGTTCCAGGAAATTAAGAAATGTGTCTTTGGGAGGGAAAAAGCATGAAGAATGGGAACAATTTTTTTTTGTTGTTGAAGGAAACTAAAAATAATTTTGTCCTAACATGAGTCTGGTAATCGAAGAAAATGTAGATCAAGATCTAAATGTATAAGAGGAAGTTATAGTAGGATTTTAAAAAACAAACCTGGAAATGAATTCTAAGTGTGGTCAAGACTGGTTAGAAGTAAAATATATTCAGTAAGTAAATGAGTTTTAATATCAAAATACATGGATGAAAAATTAAAATTCTGTTGTCTCTCAGGAAAAGATCCAAATATTCTTGAACTATTTTTCTGCTCTTATCAAAATGGCAAACAGAAGGTTTATTCACTTTGAAATTGTCTGCCTAGAATACAAGCACTCTGTGTTTTGCCAAAATATTTCCTATGTTTATCAGGAATTTCATTCATTGAAAACAATTATTGATACTATTTAAAAAGTCATACATTTTGCTTGTAACTCTGTAAATTTCTCTACATGACTTTAAAATAATTTTGTGTATCTAATGGATAGTTGATACCTGTCACAACACAGCATTTTATATACTGTTAAGTGAAACTGCAATACAATCTAAGTTTATGTTGGGAGTGCTTGCTGTTTAATTGGATTTAATTAAATGTTTAGAGGTGCAGTAGACATGACTTTGAGTAGATAATGAAAGAAAATGCAAAATGTTTATTGATTCATGATGTGGACAGAAATTACATGATGGGTTTTTTTTGTTGTTGTTGTTTTGTTGTTTTTTTTTTCCCCCTAGGAAGTGTGTCTTGGGTTTTACTTTTTTTTTCCCTCTTCTTTTTTTTGGTGGTGGGGGTGGTTACGTTTAAATGAAGTTGCTTTTACAGCACCAAAGACTTAATCATCCATTTCCTATATAAAAGGTATCTACTTTTTTGCATGGACCTCAAGTATATTGTAGTATAGAGGTGGAATTTAAGGAAAGGTATTAAGCAGGCTGTGTTGTAGCTTATGGGCAAGTAATAAATTGTATCATGTATCTTGAATGTATCATAGATAAGCTGCTATATTACAATTGCCACTTCAGATAGTTGTGAAATTAGGTGATTAACTAGTTGTTACTTAACCTTCTAATTTCTGTATAAGTCTAATTACATGAAATAGAAGTTGGTGTTCTGATTTTTTACTTTGCTTATCCATTTGTAGTGCCATTGTAACTACTGTATTGTAAATGATGGAAAATAATTGCATATGTTAAAAAGTGTTATATTCTAATAAATAAATAAATAAATAAATAAATAAATATAAATAAAAATTTAAAAAAAACAACTCTTCCAGTTAAAAATAAAATAAAATAAAATAATAAAAAAATAAAATAATTTTGTGCTGTGTGGCACACAAATAAACACATTTTCTGGTCAATTGCATCGTAATAAACTCTAACCACATCTTTGACCATGACCATTTTTCTGGCTTACCGTGTACAGTTACCATTTTACTTCCATCCCACTGCAAATGTGTTTCATTGTCAAGGATATTCTTGGAGAGGACTTTTAACAAACTTAGAGTTTTGATACCTTTAGGATAGTAAAACCAAGGTATAAATTACAAGAACTATTAGAAAAACTAGACTCAAATGGAACAAAACTTAAGACCATGAAGGTGAATGTACCGAGAAGGATGAATATAATTTTCATGACTTTTTGTTTCAAACATTTCGGAGTTTTAAAAACATATTTTTCCTTCAGAGTTAGCGAAACTTTTCTTAAGGTCATTTACATGTAACAACATGATGAAAAATGCCTTTGTAAACAAATTAAACCATTTATCTATTCTCCTTACCTGATTCTCCCAGAACTCAGAAACTGTCGGTGAGCATTCTCATATTTTTATGGCAAGATATTTATTAGCATCAGTTTGATAACATTCCATTTTTCATGTAACAGAATAAAATCAGAACCTTTGGTCGTATTACCAAGACTTTGATTAGAGAGGCATATTTGAAAGAGATATGCTCATGCATATACTCAGATATGGCCAGACAGCGTTACAGAACTACCATTGACTTTATGGATCCAGTGAAGCCTCTTAGAAGGACCAGCGTGCCCCCTGCTGGCAGAGATCCCAGCCTCTCTTCCCGGTGAGTCAAGAAGGACATTTTCTGGCAGATGCAGGAAACATGGGATATATTGGGACCTCAAGAACAGAGAATTTACCCACTTCTATAGATGCTACAGGTAAAGTCTGACGGCAAGATTTTGGCACGAGTTTCGCTGGACTTCTGGCCTGGAGGGGCTGGTAATGTTTAATCTGGAAGTCTCTTATAAAAGTCCCAGCAAGACAGGTTTTAAAGAGCCTATATGGCCAAATGCTGTTTTGCAGCAGTTAGGTAAGTAATCATCACACCAAGTTCTTTCTGAAACTACACTTATTTTGCAAACAAATTAATGCCAATTTGGCTATATGTAGTAGAAACATAGGTGATTGTAGAGAGATAAAATGTTCCAGTAAAACACATGATAAATACTTGATTCTAAATCTATTCATTATAACCTAGACTAGAACCTGGCTTTCTATAGCTTCCGACAATGTCTGACTACAAGTCTCAAATCTAAGATATTGATATTTCTCCAGCAACTGAGCTGGATTACATTGCCCTTTGCTCAGAGGTTGTGACAAGTAAATCTGAGCAGCCTGATGTAACTACAGAGAAAGCTGATGTAACTTCACAGCACCTAACATAGAGGCAATCTGCATGTTCTTCGTCTCCTTCCCTTTTCCATCCTCCATCCCTGATTCCTTCAAGTCATGAGAACCCTGACCTTCCTCCACCCTCCATCTATCATCCAGAGCCACAAGTCTGACTGGGGCAGAGTCCACAGCCCCTGCTATGTCACACCTTCATGCTCCACTCCTGCCCCTTCATTATCTGTGCACAACCAGGATTGCACAGTAGGAGGGAAGGAGTGACAGCTCCAGGAGCTCCGACAGGGACCTTGTTGCAGATTTTCTGTGTTAATCACCTATTAGATGACTGTTAAAACAAATGTGTGTCATTTTATACCATTTTATACAAAAAAAACAACTCTGGAGGAATAATTTATACTCAATTACAGAGTCACTGAGAGGGTGAAAATACAATCACATGTGTGCTTTCACAGACCCACGTGTACTACAGACAGAATATGAATTAAAATAGTAGTTGACACAGGGTGAAAATATAATGGAAAATATGACTTTTAGCTCCTGGTTGATTAAGGGTCTATTGCCTTGTTAAGATCATTTGATTAATTAATAATAATAACTAATAATAAAAAGTAACATTGTTATTACTTGTTATCTTAATAATAATTTTGCATATGACGTCTGATCCTATAAGGGACGCAGGAAAACCCAACATGGCGCTCAGGGAAACACCATCAGGAGCCTGTTCCTATGAACTTCACACCAATCTCATGGATGGAATTAACAAAAACAGGGCTTGCAGCATGGAGTGATTAGGAGTCAGATCCTTTCGGGGTGGGGAGGTGTGACTGAGTGTCTGGAGAGGAACAGCCCAGCCCTGAGAACACGCAGCCTGTGTCTCATGTCCCAGTGGGCCTTGATCTCCACGGGAGCAGCGCTGAGGCTGTCCCAGAATCAATGCACTTCTCAGCTTCAGGCACTTCCTGGAGCCCAGAGATCCTGGGGGCTCAGCTGCCCATGGGGACAGACTCACCCAGGGATCCCTCAGCTTCATCAACATCCCAGAAGAGCAGGTGTTCAAAGCACATCCTGCCCTCATGACAAGACCCCAGTGACAGTGTCACTGGATTTCCTGCTCATGGAGATTCTATTTCCTCCATTGTGATGCTGATGAAGGCTTCATGAGCACAGGTTAAGGAGGATTACTGGGGAGACACAGAAGCCTGGAAAGTGTGAAGACCAGGACACTATACACTAGCTCAGGTTTGACAAAGCAGGAAAGGATATACAGTTGGAAAAAGACAGTGTCTTCAACAAATGATGTGGGGTGAACTGGACAGCAACATGCAGCAGAAGGACAGGACCACTTTCTTACCACATATACAGAAATAAATTCAAAATGGATGAAAGACCTAAGTGTGAGACAGGAAACCATGAAAATCTAAGAGAAGAAGGCAGACAGCAACCTTTTGAGCTCAGCATAGCAACCTCTAACTAGAACTGCAGGACACAAGGTCAGGTTTCCCCTCGAGGGGCCACATTGGCATGAATACTATCATGAGTTAAAAAGTAGCTGAAGCCCAGCACACTCAGGAAAATCTCTTCATGTCTCCTCAACTGACCAGAAGAACTTAGGGGGAGCACCTGCTCCGGGAAGAGAGCTGGCACCACAGACAGTTGCACCAGGGTGTGAATGAGGTGGGGTAGGTGGAGGTACCCTGCAAGGCCTGTTTGGACACAATCCTCTGTGTCCCATTGTTTCCCAGGGGTCCTGAACACAGGTTACCAAACATCTACTCTTCTTCTGTCTGTGAAGTGCATTTCTTTGCATTGAATACAGGACCGCTACCTTCTGTGTAGTTCAGGAAAACAAAATCCTCACTTTGCTTGAGTGTCTTTGGAATTTCCATGTCTGCGTGGATTGCTTACATATACATTATTACACTTGATTTTCTCCCATTAATCTCTGTCATGGCATTGATTCTTTGACCAGCTAAAAGGATCCTGAAATGGACAGGACACTCCTGTTTCACAACAGTAGTAAATGAGACTAAAAAGGAAGGGAAGCCTGATGTTTTTCTTCAAACTATTTTAAGTTGTTCATGTTCTCCAGACGGTGGGGTATGTGCAGTTGGGCTCTATTCCCTGATTCATCTGTGCTCCTGGGACACTTGTGCTGCTTAAGGCAACAATCTATCTGTGTGTCACTCCTTCCTCCTCAAGGACAGGTCTCACCATAGGGGAGTCTCCCCTGCAAGAGCCTCCACAGAAGCTTCTCAATTAAAGAGGCTCAGAGACCCAGGGGTTTTTGTCTCACTTCCTCGTTATCTCAGTCACTGTGAGTAACGATAATTGCTCCCACTGCTGTGACCTGTAGCACAGTAGTAGTCAGCCTCGTCCTCAGGCTGCAGCCCAGAGATGAGCAGAAGCCCTGCATTGGTCGACGCATCTTTGGACCCAGAGAAGCGGCTGGGGACCCCGGAGCCCTGGTATTTATTGGAGTCTGAATAGAACCACAGGAGAAACCGGGGAGGGCTCCCTGGCTTCTGCTGGAACCAGTTTATGTAATAGCTTCCCACATTGTAGCCACTGCTCAGGGTGCAGGTGAGTCTGGCTGTTGTTCCCGGAGATGCAGAGAGGGAGGGAGGCTGGGTCAGCACAGGCTGGGACAGGGAACCTGCAAACACAGACACTCATCAGTGATGGAACCAGATATTGGGGGGGGATATCCCAACATTCTGAGCATGGGAAGAGTCCTTTGAGGCCACCTGTGTCCCTGAGGCTAGTCCCTACCTGTGCAGTGAGACAGGAGCATGAGGAGGAGAGGAGTCCAAGCCATGGTGACATAGACCCTAGTACCCACACTGGGCTCGGCTGCCCCAGGCCTCCTTTTCTCCTCCACCCTCTGCCACAGGAGGAGCTTTCCATGCAAATGAGGTCCATCTAGTGAATTCACAGACCCCCAGGTCCTGGTGCTTCAGCTCAGCTTAAGGACACACCCAACGGAGGTTGACTTCACCATTGGGGAAACGGATAGGAGGAAGCACCTGCAGACATAACACACAGGTCCTTTCTCAGGGGAACTTGTCACAAAAGAAGTGACACAGATGGTGAGTTTCCATCAGAGAGCACAGAGCCCAGTCTCCAGTCCCAGGCTCTGAAGAGTTGTGAAGAGACCACATGGCAGATCCACAGCGCCCCCTCCTGGCTGATGGGCACATACCTCACTGTGTCCATCAGCCCTGGGAGCCCGCCTGGTTTCCTCACCTCTGCTCACTCACTCACTCACACATCACTGAGTTGAATCATGGGTAACGTGATCCTATACCGCTGCCCATGACGAATGTAGCATTTTTCACTCTCCAAAGAGGCCCTGGTCTATAGGATTTATAGCATTTACCTCAATTAAATGGCAAAGTGTTGGTTCCTTGCTGAAGACTGCACACCTCATGTCCCTCCTTGGCATACAATTGAGAATATGTCTATCTTGTCACTGTTTCAAGATTCCTGTGCATTAAAGCAATGGATACCAGCTGCTGTCCATTAAAGTGAGTAGTATGTTAGTCTTTTATATTTTTAGGTAATTTCATTGGCTTAATAATTTACAAAGAAAAGGAAAAATGATGAATTTATATTTGATGAAGTCCTATTTAACAAGATTCATTTTTTTGATTTTTGTTTCTTATGGATTGTCATGGCCTTGCTTGTCTACATATTTTCATTGAAATGCTGGATCCTGAAGATTTTCTCCTTTTTTACACTTACAGCTTTATGTTTTACAGTTATGTCTATAGTACTGTTAGTGAATCTTTTAATATATATACAGTGAATTTTCAGTATGGTTCATTTCTCTCTATGTATATACAATTGTTCTTTGCCCATTTGTGCAAAAGTCCATTCTTTCTCTCTTGAAAGACTTCTTCAAATTTGTTAAAAAAAAATGCTGTTTATCCTTAACTCTGTGGCTCTGTTTCTGGGTTTTATGTTCTGTTACTTTGGCCAATGTGTCTACCCTCTATCCGTACCACTCTGTCTTGCTAGGACAGGAACTGAATTACATTTTTGTAAAATTTGGGAAGACATACTGACATGTTTACTACAATGAATCTTCTCATCCATGAACAGAACATATCTTTCCATTGTTTTAGATCTACTTTGATTACATTTACCTGCATTGTCCAGATTGCGACATCTGCGGCGTATACTTGATTTGTTAAATGTTCACCTAAATATTTTATCGAGTGGTTTTTAGGTTGTTTATTTATTTTCACCTGTTTATGGCTACTATATACACATCTATATGACCTTTCTATGTTAATCCTTTTTGAAAATGTTTCCAAAATCACTTCTTACTCTTTGAATATATTTGCATACATAAATGTGGCTTCTTTGTATTTTGCCTGTAGGTCACTCTCTCACCCGAAATGGGATAACTGTCTCTTGTGCTTCTTCATCCGTATGCTTCTCACTGTTTGTCCCACCTTAGGTTCTGCCCACCACATACAGTCCTCTGTCAAACAGCAGTGTTGACTTTGGCCATGATGGCCTTACTCCCTGCCCTGGGGGGAAACCTTTCAGTGCTTCTCCTCCATGTGTGTTAACTGAAGGTGTTTTACACTTTTCTTTATCAAACTGAAGATGTACCCTCTATAGTGTGTTCTCTAAAAAGTTTTATCACACTCATTCATATATTCATTCATTCTTGTCCATTTTCATGAATAGGTTTTAGACTGTCCAGGAAGTGGAAGAGAATGAAACCCTCCTGAGAGAGTGAGGGAGACCCTTTAATCTTTCATTCTTTTCTGGTTTTTTAATGCTTATTTATATTTGGAAGCGAGACAGAACTCAAGTGGGGGAAGGTCAGCGAGAGAGTGGGAGGCTGAATCTGAAGTAAGCTCCATGGTTCTGAGCTGTCAGCAGAGAGCTTGAGGTGGGGCTCTGCCAAAGTCCAGCTCCAGCAGGTCCCAGGGTCCCTGAAAGGATGCCCGGTGTTGTTGCGAGAGAGAGTGATGAGGGAGCCACAAGTTATTTTCTTGGTCACCAGGCAGGCATCTCTGCTCTGTCTGCTTTGGTGTCTTTTTTGTGGTTAAGCAATAACATGACATCAGAAAATAGAAATTGTTTACATTTTCTAATTCTTAGTGATAAGGTGCTTCAATCATCAAAGGTGTACAGAAACAAGTTTTACAGAAGTATTTTTTGTAGAACCTTCCCAATTTATTCTTGGCATCAGTCCCCAAGATTAAGAAAGTAACAAAACTATCTTATTTTGTATGGGTTGCTTTTGGGTCAATAATTATGACTTTGTTTTTAATTAACAAGTTATAACTGAGTCACGTAATGCACTAACAGTAAGGTTAAGTAAATTTTGTAACCAAAGGAATAACAAGATGTTTTTAGTAAAAAACAGGATATATACATATTATTTAAGTTAGTAACACTAAAACTAAAACACAGGTTAAATTGTATATAGATAGGCTAGGAGTTATTTTATCTAGCTCATTAACTAGAGAAAAGAGAAAGAATGTTTGTTAACAAGTTACTAGAGAAAGCCATTTCAGGATATAAGCAAAACTGGGGCCCTATGTGCATTGGCCTTGCACCTGGATTTCTCCTTGTTGTTTTTTAATCCTCATAACTGAAGTCAGTACAAGGGAAGGTATTTGTGGCTCCAGTTAGCAAAGGTATATGCAGCAACTTATGTCTGGTCTGTGTCGTACCTTATCTCTAAGTTAGGTTCTTCTTCTGTGGGCCAAAGATCATTGTAACACTTGAGTTCCTAGCCCCCATTATATCTCAGGTCTGCAAGGCTCATTAGAAGAGCCTTTTGGCAAACAGCTGCAGCGTTTTAATCTAAAATCTCAAAGGAAAAGAAATAATAAAGATCAGAGCAGAATTAAACAATATAGTATCCACAAAAACAATTGAACAGATCAATGAAACCGAGAGTTGGTTTTTTGAAAAAATAAACAAAATTGATAAACCTCTAGCTAGGCTCCTCAGAAAGAAAAGAGAGAACATGCAAACAGACAAAATCATAGAGGAAAAAGGGTCTATTACAACAGATCTCCCAGGCAATCATCAGAGAAAACTATGAAAAATTACATGCCAACAAACTGGACAATCTAGAAGAAATGGACAAATTTCTAAACACACATGCACTACCAAAATTCAAATGGGAAGAGATGGAAAATCTGAACAGACCCATAGCCAGTGAAGAAAGCAAATCAGTTATCAAAAATCTCCCAACGAATAAAAGTCCAGGGCCAGATGGATTCCCAGGGGAATTCTACCAGACGTTTAAAGCAGAGTTAACCGCGATCCTTCTCAAGCTATTCCAAAAATAGAAATGGAAGGAAAACTATAAGGCTCATTCTACAAAGCACATATCACTCTGATTCCTAAGCCAGGCAGAGACCCAACGAAAAAAGAGAACTACAGGCCAATATCCTTAATTAATACAGATGCAAAAATACTCAACAAGATACTAGCAAATTGAATTCAACAGCATATAAAAAGAATTCTCCATCATGATCAAGTGGGATTCATTCCTGGGTTACAGGGATGGTTCAATATTCACAAATCCATCAATGTGATCCATCACATTAACAAAAGAAAGGATAAAAATCATATGATCCTGTCGATAGATGCAGAAAAAGCACTTGACAAAATACAGTACCCTTTCTTAATAA